>NW_028139882.1:0-40955 GCF_965202585.1 Thalia democratica | reverse complement strand
ATTTTAAAAAAAAGTAAAAAAACATAATGGGGTCCAGCGCGATTCGACGGTCCATCAAACGGTTGCCGGGAAAATTTTAGGGGGGAGGGGCGCGCGAAAACCCGTTTTCGGGGTCTCGTGGGAGTGCGAAAACACCGGTTTTGAGGTCGAGAAGTCATTTTTGTACGAAATTTTGACCTTGAAAAAAAGTAAAAATCGACCTTCGGCATTTCAAACGTCCACTTTTGTTGAAAAAAAGTAAAAATTTTTATTGAAATTAGAGCGCTTTTCCGCACTTCGACGTTTGCGTTTTACAAAAAAAGTAAAAGTTAAAATTGAAATAAGCTCACATACCGTTTTTCGATGTGAGTTTTAATCCAAAAAAAAGTAAAAGTTAAAATTGAAATTAGCTAACATACCGTTATTCAATGTGAGTTTTAATCCAAAAAAAAGTAAAAGTTAAAATTGAAAACCGCTCAAATACCTCGATTCATCGTTAGTTTTTCTCCAAAAAAGTAAAAGTTAAAGGTTAAAACTGGCCATTTTGGGCTAGTTTGGCGCCCGTAGAGGGCGAAAGGGTTTTAATTTCAATTTTTTGAGAAAAACTACGAACTGTAGAGGTTTTGAGAAAAATTTGGTTCTCATTCATAGTTTTGCTTGAAATTTACCATTTTAAAAAAAAGTAAAAAACATAATGGGGTCCAGCGCGATTCGACGGTCCATCAAACGGTTGCCGGGAAAATTTTAGGGGGGAGGGGCGCGCGAAAACCCGTTTTCGGGGTCTCGTGGGAGTGCGAAAACACCGGTTTTGAGGTCGAGAAGTCATTTTTGTACGAAATTTTGACCTTGAAAAAAAGTAAAAATCGACCTTCGGCATTTCAAACGTCCACTTTTGTTGAAAAAAAGTAAAATTTTTATTGAAATTAGAGCGCTTTTCCGCACTTCGACGTTTGCGTTTTACAAAAAAAGTAAAAGTTAAAATTGAAATAAGCTCACATACCGTTTTTCGATGTGAGTTTTAATCCAAAAAAAAGTAAAAGTTAAAATTGAAATTAGCTCACATACCGTTATTCAATGTGAGTTTTAATCCAAAAAAAGTAAAAGTTAAAATTGAAAACCGCTCAAATACCTCGATTCATCGTTAGTTTTTCTCCAAAAAAGTAAAAGTTAAAGGTTAAAACTGGCCATTTTGGGCTAGTTTGGCGCCCGTAGAGGGCGAAAGGGTTTTAATTTCAATTTTTTGAGAAAAACTACGAACTGTAGAGGTTTTGAGAAAAATTTGGTTCTCATTCATAGTTTTGCTTGAAATTTACCATTTTAAAAAAAAGTAAAAAAACATAATGGGGTCCAGCGCGATTCGACGGTCCATCAAACGGTTGCCGGGAAAATTTTAGGGGGGAGGGGCGCGCGAAAACCCGTTTTCGGGGTCTCGTGGGAGTGCGAAAACACCGGTTTTGAGGTCGAGAAGTCATTTTTGTACGAAATTTTGACCTTGAAAAAAAGTAAAAATCGACCTTCGGCATTTCAAACGTCCACTTTTGTTGAAAAAAAGTAAAAATTTTTATTGAAATTAGAGCGCTTTTCCGCACTTCGACGTTTGCGTTTTACAAAAAAAGTAAAAGTTAAAATTGAAATAAGCTCACATACCGTTTTTCGATGTGAGTTTTAATCCAAAAAAAAGTAAAAGTTAAAATTGAAATTAGCTCACATACCGTTATTCAATGTGAGTTTTAATCCAAAAAAAAGTAAAAGTTAAAATTGAAAACCGCTCAAATACCTCGATTCATCGTTAGTTTTTCTCCAAAAAAGTAAAAGTTAAAGGTTTAAAACTGGCCATTTTGGGCTAGTTTGGCGCCCGTAGAGGGCGAAAGGGTTTTAATTTCAATTTTTTGAGAAAAACTACGAACTGTAGAGGTTTTGAGAAAAATTTGGTTCTCATTCATAGTTTTGCTTGAAATTTACCATTTTAAAAAAAAGTAAAAAAACATAATGGGGTCCAGCGCGATTCGACGGTCCATCAAACGGTTGCCGGGAAAATTTTAGGGGGGAGGGGCGCGCGAAAACCCGTTTTCGGGGTCTCGTGGGAGTGCGAAAACACCGGTTTTGAGGTCGAGAAGTCATTTTTGTACGAAATTTTGACCTTGAAAAAAAGTAAAAATCGACCTTCGGCATTTCAAACGTCCACTTTTGTTGAAAAAAAGTAAAAATTTTTATTGAAATTAGAGCGCTTTTCCGCACTTCGACGTTTGCGTTTTACAAAAAAAGTAAAAGTTAAAATTGAAATAAGCTCACATACCGTTTTTCGATGTGAGTTTTAATCCAAAAAAAAGTAAAAGTTAAAATTGAAATTAGCTAACATACCGTTATTCAATGTGAGTTTTAATCCAAAAAAAAGTAAAAGTTAAAATTGAAAACCGCTCAAATACCTCGATTCATCGTTAGTTTTTCTCCAAAAAAGTAAAAGTTAAAGGTTAAAACTGGCCATTTTGGGCTAGTTTGGCGCCCGTAGAGGGCGAAAGGGTTTTAATTTCAATTTTTTGAGAAAAACTACGAACTGTAGAGGTTTTGAGAAAAATTTGGTTCTCATTCATAGTTTTGCTTGAAATTTACCATTTTAAAAAAAAGTAAAAAAACATAATGGGGTCCAGCGCGATTCGACGGTCCATCAAACGGTTGCCGGGAAAATTTTAGGGGGGAGGGGCGCGCGAAAACCCGTTTTCGGGGTCTCGTGGGAGTGCGAAAACACCGGTTTTGAGGTCGAGAAGTCATTTTTGTACGAAATTTTGACCTTGAAAAAAAGTAAAAATCGACCTTCGGCATTTCAAACGTCCACTTTTGTTGAAAAAAAGTAAAAATTTTTATTGAAATTAGAGCGCTTTTCCGCACTTCGACGTTTGCGTTTTACAAAAAAAGTAAAAGTTAAAATTGAAATAAGCTCACATACCGTTTTTCGATGTGAGTTTTAATCCAAAAAAAAGTAAAAGTTAAAATTGAAATTAGCTCACATACCGTTATTCAATGTGAGTTTTAATCCAAAAAAAAGTAAAAGTTAAAATTGAAAACCGCTCAAATACCTCGATTCATCGTTAGTTTTTCTCCAAAAAAGTAAAAGTTAAAGGTTAAAACTGGCCATTTTGGGCTAGTTTGGCGCCCGTAGAGGGCGAAAGGGTTTAATTTCAATTTTTTGAGAAAAACTACGAACTGTAGAGGTTTTGAGAAAAATTTGGTTCTCATTCATAGTTTTGCTTGAAATTTACCATTTTAAAAAAAGTAAAAAAACATAATGGGGTCCAGCGCGATTCGACGGTCCATCAAACGGTTGCCGGGAAAATTTTAGGGGGGAGGGGCGCGCGAAAACCCGTTTTCGGGGTCTCGTGGGAGTGCGAAAACACCGGTTTTGAGGTCGAGAAGTCATTTTTGTACGAAATTTTGACCTTGAAAAAAAGTAAAAATCGACCTTCGGCATTTCAAACGTCCACTTTTGTTGAAAAAAAGTAAAAATTTTTATTGAAATTAGAGCGCTTTTCCGCACTTCGACGTTTGCGTTTTACAAAAAAGTAAAAGTTAAAATTGAAATAAGCTCACATACCGTTTTTCGATGTGAGTTTTAATCCAAAAAAAAGTAAAAGTTAAAATTGAAATTAGCTAACATACCGTTATTCAATGTGAGTTTTAATCCAAAAAAAGTAAAAGTTAAAATTGAAAACCGCTCAAATACCTCGATTCATCGTTAGTTTTTCTCCAAAAAAGTAAAAGTTAAAGGTTAAAACTGGCCATTTTGGGCTAGTTTGGCGCCCGTAGAGGGCGAAAGGGTTTTAATTTCAATTTTTTGAGAAAAACTACGAACTGTAGAGGTTTTGAGAAAAATTTGGTTCTCATTCATAGTTTTGCTTGAAATTTACCATTTTAAAAAAAAGTAAAAAACATAATGGGGTCCAGCGCGATTCGACGGTCCATCAAACGGTTGCCGGGAAAATTTTAGGGGGGAGGGGCGCGCGAAAACCCGTTTTCGGGGTCTCGTGGGAGTGCGAAAACACCGGTTTTGAGGTCGAGAAGTCATTTTTGTACGAAATTTTGACCTTGAAAAAAAGTAAAAATCGACCTTCGGCATTTCAAACGTCCACTTTTGTTGAAAAAAAGTAAAAATTTTTATTGAAATTAGAGCGCTTTTCCGCACTTCGACGTTTGCGTTTTACAAAAAAAGTAAAAGTTAAAATTGAAATAAGCTCACATACCGTTTTTCGATGTGAGTTTTAATCCAAAAAAAGTAAAAGTTAAAATTGAAATTAGCTAACATACCGTTATTCAATGTGAGTTTTAATCCAAAAAAAAGTAAAAGTTAAAATTGAAAACCGCTCAAATACCTCGATTCATCGTTAGTTTTTCTCCAAAAAGTAAAAGTTAAAGGTTAAAACTGGCCATTTTGGGCTAGTTTGGCGCCCGTAGAGGGCGAAAGGGTTTTAATTTCAATTTTTTGAGAAAAACTACGAACTGTAGAGGTTTTGAGAAAAATTTGGTTCTCATTCATAGTTTTGCTTGAAATTTACCATTTTAAAAAAAAGTAAAAAACATAATGGGGTCCAGCGCGATTCGACGGTCCATCAAACGGTTGCCGGGAAAATTTTAGGGGGGAGGGGCGCGCGAAAACCCGTTTTCGGGGTCTCGTGGGAGTGCGAAAACACCGGTTTTGAGGTCGAGAAGTCATTTTTGTACGAAATTTTGACCTTGAAAAAAAGTAAAAATCGACCTTCGGCATTTCAAACGTCCACTTTTGTTGAAAAAAAGTAAAAATTTTTATTGAAATTAGAGCGCTTTTCCGCACTTCGACGTTTGCGTTTTACAAAAAAAGTAAAAGTTAAAATTGAAATAAGCTCACATACCGTTTTTCGATGTGAGTTTTAATCCAAAAAAAAGTAAAAGTTAAAATTGAAATTAGCTCACATACCGTTATTCAATGTGAGTTTTAATCCAAAAAAAAGTAAAAGTTAAAATTGAAAACCGCTCAAATACCTCGATTCATCGTTAGTTTTTCTCCAAAAAAGTAAAAGTTAAAGGTTAAAACTGGCCATTTTGGGCTAGTTTGGCGCCCGTAGAGGGCGAAAGGGTTTTAATTTCAATTTTTTGAGAAAAACTACGAACTGTAGAGGTTTTGAGAAAAATTTGGTTCTCATTCATAGTTTTGCTTGAAATTTACCATTTTAAAAAAAAGTAAAAAAACATAATGGGGTCCAGCGCGATTCGACGGTCCATCAAACGGTTGCCGGGAAAATTTTAGGGGGGAGGGGCGCGCGAAAACCCGTTTTCGGGGTCTCGTGGGAGTGCGAAAACACCGGTTTTGAGGTCGAGAAGTCATTTTTGTACGAAATTTTGACCTTGAAAAAAAGTAAAAATCGACCTTCGGCATTTCAAACGTCCACTTTTGTTGAAAAAAAGTAAAAATTTTATTGAAATTAGAGCGCTTTTCCGCACTTCGACGTTTGCGTTTTACAAAAAAAGTAAAAGTTAAAATTGAAATAAGCTCACATACCGTTTTTCGATGTGAGTTTTAATCCAAAAAAAAGTAAAAGTTAAAATTGAAATTAGCTCACATACCGTTATTCAATGTGAGTTTTAATCCAAAAAAAAGTAAAAGTTAAAATTGAAAACCGCTCAAATACCTCGATTCATCGTTAGTTTTTCTCCAAAAAAGTAAAAGTTAAAGGTTAAAACTGGCCATTTTGGGCTAGTTTGGCGCCCGTAGAGGGCGAAAGGGTTTTAATTTCAATTTTTTGAGAAAAACTACGAACTGTAGAGGTTTTGAGAAAAATTTGGTTCTCATTCATAGTTTTGCTTGAAATTTACCATTTTAAAAAAAAGTAAAAAAACATAATGGGGTCCAGCGCGATTCGACGGTCCATCAAACGGTTGCCGGGAAAATTTTAGGGGGGAGGGGCGCGCGAAAACCCGTTTCGGGGTCTCGTGGGAGTGCGAAAACACCGGTTTTGAGGTCGAGAAGTCATTTTTGTACGAAATTTTGACCTTGAAAAAAAGTAAAAATCGACCTTCGGCATTTCAAACGTCCACTTTTGTTGAAAAAAAGTAAAAATTTTTATTGAAATTAGAGCGCTTTTCCGCACTTCGACGTTTGCGTTTTACAAAAAAAGTAAAAGTTAAAATTGAAATAAGCTCACATACCGTTTTTCGATGTGAGTTTTAATCCAAAAAAAAGTAAAAGTTAAAATTGAAATTAGCTAACATACCGTTATTCAATGTGAGTTTTAATCCAAAAAAAAGTAAAAGTTAAAATTGAAAACCGCTCAAATACCTCGATTCATCGTTAGTTTTTCTCCAAAAAAGTAAAAGTTAAAGGTTAAAACTGGCCATTTTGGGCTAGTTTGGCGCCCGTAGAGGGCGAAAGGGTTTTAATTTCAATTTTTTGAGAAAAACTACGAACTGTAGAGGTTTTGAGAAAAATTTGGTTCTCATTCATAGTTTTGCTTGAAATTTACCATTTTAAAAAAAAGTAAAAAACATAATGGGGTCCAGCGCGATTCGACGGTCCATCAAACGGTTGCCGGGAAAATTTTAGGGGGGAGGGGCGCGCGAAAACCCGTTTTCGGGGTCTCGTGGGAGTGCGAAAACACCGGTTTTGAGGTCGAGAAGTCATTTTTGTACGAAATTTTGACCTTGAAAAAAAGTAAAAATCGACCTTCGGCATTTCAAACGTCCACTTTTGTTGAAAAAAAGTAAAAATTTTTATTGAAATTAGAGCGCTTTTCCGCACTTCGACGTTTGCGTTTTACAAAAAAAGTAAAAGTTAAAATTGAAATAAGCTCACATACCGTTTTTCGATGTGAGTTTTAATCCAAAAAAAAGTAAAAGTTAAAATTGAAATTAGCTCACATACCGTTATTCAATGTGAGTTTTAATCCAAAAAAAAGTAAAAGTTAAAATTGAAAACCGCTCAAATACCTCGATTCATCGTTAGTTTTTCTCCAAAAAAGTAAAAGTTAAAGGTTTAAAACTGGCCATTTTGGGCTAGTTTGGCGCCCGTAGAGGGCGAAAGGGTTTTAATTTCAATTTTTTGAGAAAAACTACGAACTGTAGAGGTTTTGAGAAAAATTTGGTTCTCATTCATAGTTTTGCTTGAAATTTACCATTTTAAAAAAAAGTAAAAAAACATAATGGGGTCCAGCGCGATTCGACGGTCCATCAAACGGTTGCCGGGAAAATTTTAGGGGGGAGGGGCGCGCGAAAACCCGTTTTCGGGGTCTCGTGGGAGTGCGAAAACACCGGTTTTGAGGTCGAGAAGTCATTTTTGTACGAAATTTTGACCTTGAAAAAAAGTAAAAATCGACCTTCGGCATTTCAAACGTCCACTTTTGTTGAAAAAAAGTAAAAATTTTTATTGAAATTAGAGCGCTTTTCCGCACTTCGACGTTTGCGTTTTACAAAAAAAGTAAAAGTTAAAATTGAAATAAGCTCACATACCGTTTTTCGATGTGAGTTTTAATCCAAAAAAAAGTAAAAGTTAAAATTGAAATTAGCTAACATACCGTTATTCAATGTGAGTTTTAATCCAAAAAAAAGTAAAAGTTAAAATTGAAAACCGCTCAAATACCTCGATTCATCGTTAGTTTTCTCCAAAAAAGTAAAAGTTAAAGGTTAAAACTGGCCATTTTGGGCTAGTTTGGCGCCCGTAGAGGGCGAAAGGGTTTTAATTTCAATTTTTTGAGAAAAACTACGAACTGTAGAGGTTTTGAGAAAAATTTGGTTCTCATTCATAGTTTTGCTTGAAATTTACCATTTTAAAAAAAAGTAAAAAAACATAATGGGGTCCAGCGCGATTCGACGGTCCATCAAACGGTTGCCGGGAAAATTTTAGGGGGGAGGGGCGCGCGAAAACCCGTTTTCGGGGTCTCGTGGGAGTGCGAAAACACCGGTTTTGAGGTCGAGAAGTCATTTTTGTACGAAATTTTGACCTTGAAAAAAAGTAAAAATCGACCTTCGGCATTTCAAACGTCCACTTTTGTTGAAAAAAAGTAAAAATTTTTATTGAAATTAGAGCGCTTTTCCGCACTTCGACGTTTGCGTTTTACAAAAAAAGTAAAAGTTAAAATTGAAATAAGCTCACATACCGTTTTTCGATGTGAGTTTTAATCCAAAAAAAAGTAAAAGTTAAAATTGAAATTAGCTCACATACCGTTATTCAATGTGAGTTTTAATCCAAAAAAAAGTAAAAGTTAAAATTGAAAACCGCTCAAATACCTCGATTCATCGTTAGTTTTTCTCCAAAAAAGTAAAAGTTAAAGGTTAAAACTGGCCATTTTGGGCTAGTTTGGCGCCCGTAGAGGGCGAAAGGGTTTTAATTTCAATTTTTTGAGAAAAACTACGAACTGTAGAGGTTTTGAGAAAAATTTGGTTCTCATTCATAGTTTTGCTTGAAATTTACCATTTTAAAAAAAAGTAAAAAAACATAATGGGGTCCAGCGCGATTCGACGGTCCATCAAACGGTTGCCGGGAAAATTTTAGGGGGGAGGGGCGCGCGAAAACCCGTTTTCGGGGTCTCGTGGGAGTGCGAAAACACCGGTTTTGAGGTCGAGAAGTCATTTTTGTACGAAATTTTGACCTTGAAAAAAAGTAAAAATCGACCTTCGGCATTTCAAACGTCCACTTTTGTTGAAAAAAAGTAAAAATTTTTATTGAAATTAGAGCGCTTTTCCGCACTTCGACGTTTGCGTTTTACAAAAAAAGTAAAAGTTAAAATTGAAATAAGCTCACATACCGTTTTTCGATGTGAGTTTTAATCCAAAAAAAAGTAAAAGTTAAAATTGAAATTAGCTCACATACCGTTATTCAATGTGAGTTTTAATCCAAAAAAAAGTAAAAGTTAAAATTGAAAACCGCTCAAATACCTCGATTCATCGTTAGTTTTTCTCCAAAAAAGTAAAAGTTAAAGGTTAAAACTGGCCATTTTGGGCTAGTTTGGCGCCCGTAGAGGGCGAAAGGGTTTTAATTTCAATTTTTTGAGAAAAACTACGAACTGTAGAGGTTTTGAGAAAAATTTGGTTCTCATTCATAGTTTTGCTTGAAATTTACCATTTTAAAAAAAAGTAAAAAAACATAATGGGGTCCAGCGCGATTCGACGGTCCATCAAACGGTTGCCGGGAAAATTTTAGGGGGGAGGGGCGCGCGAAAACCCGTTTTCGGGGTCTCGTGGGAGTGCGAAAACACCGGTTTTGAGGTCGAGAAGTCATTTTTGTACGAAATTTTGACCTTGAAAAAAAGTAAAAATCGACCTTCGGCATTTCAAACGTCCACTTTTGTTGAAAAAAAGTAAAAATTTTTATTGAAATTAGAGCGCTTTTCCGCACTTCGACGTTTGCGTTTTACAAAAAAAGTAAAAGTTAAAATTGAAATAAGCTCACATACCGTTTTTCGATGTGAGTTTTAATCCAAAAAAAAGTAAAAGTTAAAATTGAAATTAGCTAACATACCGTTATTCAATGTGAGTTTTAATCCAAAAAAAAGTAAAAGTTAAAATTGAAAACCGCTCAAATACCTCGATTCATCGTTAGTTTTTCTCCAAAAAAGTAAAAGTTAAAGGTTAAAACTGGCCATTTTGGGCTAGTTTGGCGCCCGTAGAGGGCGAAAGGGTTTTAATTTCAATTTTTTGAGAAAAACTACGAACTGTAGAGGTTTTGAGAAAAATTTGGTTCTCATTCATAGTTTTGCTTGAAATTTACCATTTTAAAAAAAAGTAAAAAAACATAATGGGGTCCAGCGCGATTCGACGGTCCATCAAACGGTTGCCGGGAAAATTTTAGGGGGGAGGGGCGCGCGAAAACCCGTTTTCGGGGTCTCGTGGGAGTGCGAAAACACCGGTTTTGAGGTCGAGAAGTCATTTTTGTACGAAATTTTGACCTTGAAAAAAAGTAAAAATCGACCTTCGGCATTTCAAACGTCCACTTTTGTTGAAAAAAAGTAAAAATTTTTATTGAAATTAGAGCGCTTTTCCGCACTTCGACGTTTGCGTTTTACAAAAAAAGTAAAAGTTAAAATTGAAATAAGCTCACATACCGTTTTTCGATGTGAGTTTTAATCCAAAAAAAAGTAAAAGTTAAAATTGAAATTAGCTCACATACCGTTATTCAATGTGAGTTTTAATCCAAAAAAAAGTAAAAGTTAAAATTGAAAACCGCTCAAATACCTCGATTCATCGTTAGTTTTTCTCCAAAAAAGTAAAAGTTAAAGGTTAAAACTGGCCATTTTGGGCTAGTTTGGCGCCCGTAGAGGGCGAAAGGGTTTTAATTTCAATTTTTTGAGAAAAACTACGAACTGTAGAGGTTTTGAGAAAAATTTGGTTCTCATTCATAGTTTTGCTTGAAATTTACCATTTTAAAAAAAAGTAAAAAAACATAATGGGGTCCAGCGCGATTCGACGGTCCATCAAACGGTTGCCGGGAAAATTTTAGGGGGGAGGGGCGCGCGAAAACCCGTTTTCGGGGTCTCGTGGGAGTGCGAAAACACCGGTTTTGAGGTCGAGAAGTCATTTTTGTACGAAATTTTGACCTTGAAAAAAAGTAAAAATCGACCTTCGGCATTTCAAACGTCCACTTTTGTTGAAAAAAAGTAAAAATTTTTATTGAAATTAGAGCGCTTTTCCGCACTTCGACGTTTGCGTTTTACAAAAAAAGTAAAAGTTAAAATTGAAATAAGCTCACATACCGTTTTTCGATGTGAGTTTTAATCCAAAAAAAAGTAAAAGTTAAAATTGAAATTAGCTAACATACCGTTATTCAATGTGAGTTTTAATCCAAAAAAAAGTAAAAGTTAAAATTGAAAACCGCTCAAATACCTCGATTCATCGTTAGTTTTTCTCCAAAAAAGTAAAAGTTAAAGGTTAAAACTGGCCATTTTGGGCTAGTTTGGCGCCCGTAGAGGGCGAAAGGGTTTTAATTTCAATTTTTTGAGAAAAACTACGAACTGTAGAGGTTTTGAGAAAAATTTGGTTCTCATTCATAGTTTTGCTTGAAATTTACCATTTTAAAAAAAAGTAAAAAAACATAATGGGGTCCAGCGCGATTCGACGGTCCATCAAACGGTTGCCGGGAAAATTTTAGGGGGGAGGGGCGCGCGAAAACCCGTTTTCGGGGTCTCGTGGGAGTGCGAAAACACCGGTTTTGAGGTCGAGAAGTCATTTTTGTACGAAATTTTGACCTTGAAAAAAAGTAAAAATCGACCTTCGGCATTTCAAACGTCCACTTTTGTTGAAAAAAAGTAAAAATTTTTATTGAAATTAGAGCGCTTTTCCGCACTTCGACGTTTGCGTTTTACAAAAAAAGTAAAAGTTAAAATTGAAATAAGCTCACATACCGTTTTTCGATGTGAGTTTTAATCCAAAAAAAAGTAAAAGTTAAAATTGAAATTAGCTCACATACCGTTATTCAATGTGAGTTTTAATCCAAAAAAAAGTAAAAGTTAAAATTGAAAACCGCTCAAATACCTCGATTCATCGTTAGTTTTTCTCCAAAAAAGTAAAAGTTAAAGGTTAAAACTGGCCATTTTGGGCTAGTTTGGCGCCCGTAGAGGGCGAAAGGGTTTTAATTTCAATTTTTTGAGAAAAACTACGAACTGTAGAGGTTTTGAGAAAAATTTGGTTCTCATTCATAGTTTTGCTTGAAATTTACCATTTTAAAAAAAAGTAAAAAAACATAATGGGGTCCAGCGCGATTCGACGGTCCATCAAACGGTTGCCGGGAAAATTTTAGGGGGGAGGGGCGCGCGAAAACCCGTTTTCGGGGTCTCGTGGGAGTGCGAAAACACCGGTTTTGAGGTCGAGAAGTCATTTTTGTACGAAATTTTGACCTTGAAAAAAAGTAAAAATCGACCTTCGGCATTTCAAACGTCCACTTTTGTTGAAAAAAAGTAAAAATTTTTATTGAAATTAGAGCGCTTTTCCGCACTTCGACGTTTGCGTTTTACAAAAAAAGTAAAAGTTAAAATTGAAATAAGCTCACATACCGTTTTTCGATGTGAGTTTTAATCCAAAAAAAAGTAAAAGTTAAAATTGAAATTAGCTCACATACCGTTATTCAATGTGAGTTTTAATCCAAAAAAAAGTAAAAGTTAAAATTGAAAACCGCTCAAATACCTCGATTCATCGTTAGTTTTTCTCCAAAAAAGTAAAAGTTAAAGGTTAAAACTGGCCATTTTGGGCTAGTTTGGCGCCCGTAGAGGGCGAAAGGGTTTTAATTTCAATTTTTTGAGAAAAACTACGAACTGTAGAGGTTTTGAGAAAAATTTGGTTCTCATTCATAGTTTTGCTTGAAATTTACCATTTTAAAAAAAAGTAAAAAAACATAATGGGGTCCAGCGCGATTCGACGGTCCATCAAACGGTTGCCGGGAAAATTTTAGGGGGGAGGGGCGCGCGAAAACCCGTTTTCGGGGTCTCGTGGGAGTGCGAAAACACCGGTTTTGAGGTCGAGAAGTCATTTTTGTACGAAATTTTGACCTTGAAAAAAAGTAAAAATCGACCTTCGGCATTTCAAACGTCCACTTTTGTTGAAAAAAAGTAAAAATTTTTATTGAAATTAGAGCGCTTTTCCGCACTTCGACGTTTGCGTTTTACAAAAAAAGTAAAAGTTAAAATTGAAATAAGCTCACATACCGTTTTTCGATGTGAGTTTTAATCCAAAAAAAAGTAAAAGTTAAAATTGAAATTAGCTAACATACCGTTATTCAATGTGAGTTTTAATCCAAAAAAAAGTAAAAGTTAAAATTGAAAACCGCTCAAATACCTCGATTCATCGTTAGTTTTTCTCCAAAAAAGTAAAAGTTAAAGGTTAAAACTGGCCATTTTGGGCTAGTTTGGCGCCCGTAGAGGGCGAAAGGGTTTTAATTTCAATTTTTTGAGAAAAACTACGAACTGTAGAGGTTTTGAGAAAAATTTGGTTCTCATTCATAGTTTTGCTTGAAATTTACCATTTTAAAAAAAAGTAAAAAAACATAATGGGGTCCAGCGCGATTCGACGGTCCATCAAACGGTTGCCGGGAAAATTTTAGGGGGGAGGGGCGCGCGAAAACCCGTTTTCGGGGTCTCGTGGGAGTGCGAAAACACCGGTTTTGAGGTCGAGAAGTCATTTTTGTACGAAATTTTGACCTTGAAAAAAAGTAAAAATCGACCTTCGGCATTTCAAACGTCCACTTTTGTTGAAAAAAAGTAAAAATTTTTATTGAAATTAGAGCGCTTTTCCGCACTTCGACGTTTGCGTTTTACAAAAAAAGTAAAAGTTAAAATTGAAATAAGCTCACATACCGTTTTTCGATGTGAGTTTTAATCCAAAAAAAAGTAAAAGTTAAAATTGAAATTAGCTCACATACCGTTATTCAATGTGAGTTTTAATCCAAAAAAAAGTAAAAGTTAAAATTGAAAACCGCTCAAATACCTCGATTCATCGTTAGTTTTTCTCCAAAAAAGTAAAAGTTAAAGGTTAAAACTGGCCATTTTGGGCTAGTTTGGCGCCCGTAGAGGGCGAAAGGGTTTTAATTTCAATTTTTTGAGAAAAACTACGAACTGTAGAGGTTTTGAGAAAAATTTGGTTCTCATTCATAGTTTTGCTTGAAATTTACCATTTTAAAAAAAAGTAAAAAAACATAATGGGGTCCAGCGCGATTCGACGGTCCATCAAACGGTTGCCGGGAAAATTTTAGGGGGGAGGGGCGCGCGAAAACCCGTTTTCGGGGTCTCGTGGGAGTGCGAAAACACCGGTTTTGAGGTCGAGAAGTCATTTTTGTACGAAATTTTGACCTTGAAAAAAAGTAAAAATCGACCTTCGGCATTTCAAACGTCCACTTTTGTTGAAAAAAAGTAAAAATTTTTATTGAAATTAGAGCGCTTTTCCGCACTTCGACGTTTGCGTTTTACAAAAAAAGTAAAAGTTAAAATTGAAATAAGCTCACATACCGTTTTTCGATGTGAGTTTTAATCCAAAAAAAAGTAAAAGTTAAAATTGAAATTAGCTAACATACCGTTATTCAATGTGAGTTTTAATCCAAAAAAAAGTAAAAGTTAAAATTGAAAACCGCTCAAATACCTCGATTCATCGTTAGTTTTTCTCCAAAAAAGTAAAAGTTAAAGGTTAAAACTGGCCATTTTGGGCTAGTTTGGCGCCCGTAGAGGGCGAAAGGGTTTTAATTTCAATTTTTTGAGAAAAACTACGAACTGTAGAGGTTTTGAGAAAAATTTGGTTCTCATTCATAGTTTTGCTTGAAATTTACCATTTTAAAAAAAAGTAAAAAAACATAATGGGGTCCAGCGCGATTCGACGGTCCATCAAACGGTTGCCGGGAAAATTTTAGGGGGGAGGGGCGCGCGAAAACCCGTTTTCGGGGTCTCGTGGGAGTGCGAAAACACCGGTTTTGAGGTCGAGAAGTCATTTTTGTACGAAATTTTGACCTTGAAAAAAAGTAAAAATCGACCTTCGGCATTTCAAACGTCCACTTTTGTTGAAAAAAAGTAAAAATTTTTATTGAAATTAGAGCGCTTTTCCGCACTTCGACGTTTGCGTTTTACAAAAAAAGTAAAAGTTAAAATTGAAATAAGCTCACATACCGTTTTTCGATGTGAGTTTTAATCCAAAAAAAAGTAAAAGTTAAAATTGAAATTAGCTAACATACCGTTATTCAATGTGAGTTTTAATCCAAAAAAAAGTAAAAGTTAAAATTGAAAACCGCTCAAATACCTCGATTCATCGTTAGTTTTTCTCCAAAAAAGTAAAAGTTAAAGGTTAAAACTGGCCATTTTGGGCTAGTTTGGCGCCCGTAGAGGGCGAAAGGGTTTTAATTTCAATTTTTTGAGAAAAACTACGAACTGTAGAGGTTTTGAGAAAAATTTGGTTCTCATTCATAGTTTTGCTTGAAATTTACCATTTTAAAAAAAAGTAAAAAAACATAATGGGGTCCAGCGCGATTCGACGGTCCATCAAACGGTTGCCGGGAAAATTTTAGGGGGGAGGGGCGCGCGAAAACCCGTTTTCGGGGTCTCGTGGGAGTGCGAAAACACCGGTTTTGAGGTCGAGAAGTCATTTTTGTACGAAATTTTGACCTTGAAAAAAAGTAAAAATCGACCTTCGGCATTTCAAACGTCCACTTTTGTTGAAAAAAAGTAAAAATTTTTATTGAAATTAGAGCGCTTTTCCGCACTTCGACGTTTGCGTTTTACAAAAAAAGTAAAAGTTAAAATTGAAATAAGCTCACATACCGTTTTTCGATGTGAGTTTTAATCCAAAAAAAAGTAAAAGTTAAAATTGAAATTAGCTCACATACCGTTATTCAATGTGAGTTTTAATCCAAAAAAAAGTAAAAGTTAAAATTGAAAACCGCTCAAATACCTCGATTCATCGTTAGTTTTTCTCCAAAAAAGTAAAAGTTAAAGGTTAAAACTGGCCATTTTGGGCTAGTTTGGCGCCCGTAGAGGGCGAAAGGGTTTTAATTTCAATTTTTTGAGAAAAACTACGAACTGTAGAGGTTTTGAGAAAAATTTGGTTCTCATTCATAGTTTTGCTTGAAATTTACCATTTTAAAAAAAAGTAAAAAAACATAATGGGGTCCAGCGCGATTCGACGGTCCATCAAACGGTTGCCGGGAAAATTTTAGGGGGGAGGGGCGCGCGAAAACCCGTTTTCGGGGTCTCGTGGGAGTGCGAAAACACCGGTTTTGAGGTCGAGAAGTCATTTTTGTACGAAATTTTGACCTTGAAAAAAAGTAAAAATCGACCTTCGGCATTTCAAACGTCCACTTTTGTTGAAAAAAAGTAAAAATTTTTATTGAAATTAGAGCGCTTTTCCGCACTTCGACGTTTGCGTTTTACAAAAAAAGTAAAAGTTAAAATTGAAATAAGCTCACATACCGTTTTTCGATGTGAGTTTTAATCCAAAAAAAAGTAAAAGTTAAAATTGAAATTAGCTAACATACCGTTATTCAATGTGAGTTTTAATCCAAAAAAAAGTAAAAGTTAAAATTGAAAACCGCTCAAATACCTCGATTCATCGTTAGTTTTTCTCCAAAAAAGTAAAAGTTAAAGGTTAAAACTGGCCATTTTGGGCTAGTTTGGCGCCCGTAGAGGGCGAAAGGGTTTTAATTTCAATTTTTTGAGAAAAACTACGAACTGTAGAGGTTTTGAGAAAAATTTGGTTCTCATTCATAGTTTTGCTTGAAATTTACCATTTTAAAAAAAAGTAAAAAAACATAATGGGGTCCAGCGCGATTCGACGGTCCATCAAACGGTTGCCGGGAAAATTTTAGGGGGGAGGGGCGCGCGAAAACCCGTTTTCGGGGTCTCGTGGGAGTGCGAAAACACCGGTTTTGAGGTCGAGAAGTCATTTTTGTACGAAATTTTGACCTTGAAAAAAAGTAAAAATCGACCTTCGGCATTTCAAACGTCCACTTTTGTTGAAAAAAAGTAAAAATTTTTATTGAAATTAGAGCGCTTTTCCGCACTTCGACGTTTGCGTTTTACAAAAAAAGTAAAAGTTAAAATTGAAATAAGCTCACATACCGTTTTTCGATGTGAGTTTTAATCCAAAAAAAAGTAAAAGTTAAAATTGAAATTAGCTAACATACCGTTATTCAATGTGAGTTTTAATCCAAAAAAAAGTAAAAGTTAAAATTGAAAACCGCTCAAATACCTCGATTCATCGTTAGTTTTTCTCCAAAAAAGTAAAAGTTAAAGGTTAAAACTGGCCATTTTGGGCTAGTTTGGCGCCCGTAGAGGGCGAAAGGGTTTTAATTTCAATTTTTTGAGAAAAACTACGAACTGTAGAGGTTTTGAGAAAAATTTGGTTCTCATTCATAGTTTTGCTTGAAATTTACCATTTTAAAAAAAAGTAAAAAAACATAATGGGGTCCAGCGCGATTCGACGGTCCATCAAACGGTTGCCGGGAAAATTTTAGGGGGGAGGGGCGCGCGAAAACCCGTTTTCGGGGTCTCGTGGGAGTGCGAAAACACCGGTTTTGAGGTCGAGAAGTCATTTTTGTACGAAATTTTGACCTTGAAAAAAAGTAAAAATCGACCTTCGGCATTTCAAACGTCCACTTTTGTTGAAAAAAAGTAAAAATTTTTATTGAAATTAGAGCGCTTTTCCGCACTTCGACGTTTGCGTTTTACAAAAAAAGTAAAAGTTAAAATTGAAATAAGCTCACATACCGTTTTTCGATGTGAGTTTTAATCCAAAAAAAAGTAAAAGTTAAAATTGAAATTAGCTCACATACCGTTATTCAATGTGAGTTTTAATCCAAAAAAAAGTAAAAGTTAAAATTGAAAACCGCTCAAATACCTCGATTCATCGTTAGTTTTTCTCCAAAAAAGTAAAAGTTAAAGGTTAAAACTGGCCATTTTGGGCTAGTTTGGCGCCCGTAGAGGGCGAAAGGGTTTTAATTTCAATTTTTTGAGAAAAACTACGAACTGTAGAGGTTTTGAGAAAAATTTGGTTCTCATTCATAGTTTTGCTTGAAATTTACCATTTTAAAAAAAAGTAAAAAAACATAATGGGGTCCAGCGCGATTCGACGGTCCATCAAACGGTTGCCGGGAAAATTTTAGGGGGGAGGGGCGCGCGAAAACCCGTTTTCGGGGTCTCGTGGGAGTGCGAAAACACCGGTTTTGAGGTCGAGAAGTCATTTTTGTACGAAATTTTGACCTTGAAAAAAAGTAAAAATCGACCTTCGGCATTTCAAACGTCCACTTTTGTTGAAAAAAAGTAAAAATTTTTATTGAAATTAGAGCGCTTTTCCGCACTTCGACGTTTGCGTTTTACAAAAAAAGTAAAAGTTAAAATTGAAATAAGCTCACATACCGTTTTTCGATGTGAGTTTTAATCCAAAAAAAAGTAAAAGTTAAAATTGAAATTAGCTAACATACCGTTATTCAATGTGAGTTTTAATCCAAAAAAAAGTAAAAGTTAAAATTGAAAACCGCTCAAATACCTCGATTCATCGTTAGTTTTTCTCCAAAAAAGTAAAAGTTAAAGGTTAAAACTGGCCATTTTGGGCTAGTTTGGCGCCCGTAGAGGGCGAAAGGGTTTTAATTTCAATTTTTTGAGAAAAACTACGAACTGTAGAGGTTTTGAGAAAAATTTGGTTCTCATTCATAGTTTTGCTTGAAATTTACCATTTTAAAAAAAAGTAAAAAAACATAATGGGGTCCAGCGCGATTCGACGGTCCATCAAACGGTTGCCGGGAAAATTTTAGGGGGGAGGGGCGCGCGAAAACCCGTTTTCGGGGTCTCGTGGGAGTGCGAAAACACCGGTTTTGAGGTCGAGAAGTCATTTTTGTACGAAATTTTGACCTTGAAAAAAAGTAAAAATCGACCTTCGGCATTTCAAACGTCCACTTTTGTTGAAAAAAAGTAAAAATTTTTATTGAAATTAGAGCGCTTTTCCGCACTTCGACGTTTGCGTTTTACAAAAAAAGTAAAAGTTAAAATTGAAATAAGCTCACATACCGTTTTTCGATGTGAGTTTTAATCCAAAAAAAAGTAAAAGTTAAAATTGAAATTAGCTCACATACCGTTATTCAATGTGAGTTTTAATCCAAAAAAAAGTAAAAGTTAAAATTGAAAACCGCTCAAATACCTCGATTCAATGTGAGTTTTAATCCAAAAAAAAGTAAAAGTTAAAATTGAAAACCGCTCAAATACCTCGATTCATCGTTAGTTTTTCTCCAAAAAAGTAAAAGTTAAAGGTTAAAACTGGCCATTTTGGGCTAGTTTGGCGCCCGTAGAGGGCGAAAGGGTTTTAATTTCAATTTTTTGAGAAAAACTACGAACTGTAGAGGTTTTGAGAAAAATTTGGTTCTCATTCATAGTTTTGCTTGAAATTTACCATTTTAAAAAAAAGTAAAAAAACATAATGGGGTCCAGCGCGATTCGACGGTCCATCAAACGGTTGCCGGGAAAATTTTAGGGGGGAGGGGCGCGCGAAAACCCGTTTTCGGGGTCTCGTGGGAGTGCGAAAACACCGGTTTTGAGGTCGAGAAGTCATTTTTGTACGAAATTTTGACCTTGAAAAAAAGTAAAAATCGACCTTCGGCATTTCAAACGTCCACTTTTGTTGAAAAAAAGTAAAAATTTTTATTGAAATTAGAGCGCTTTTCCGCACTTCGACGTTTGCGTTTTACAAAAAAAGTAAAAGTTAAAATTGAAATAAGCTCACATACCGTTTTTCGATGTGAGTTTTAATCCAAAAAAAAGTAAAAGTTAAAATTGAAATTAGCTAACATACCGTTATTCAATGTGAGTTTTAATCCAAAAAAAAGTAAAAGTTAAAATTGAAAACCGCTCAAATACCTCGATTCATCGTTAGTTTTTCTCCAAAAAAGTAAAAGTTAAAGGTTAAAACTGGCCATTTTGGGCTAGTTTGGCGCCCGTAGAGGGCGAAAGGGTTTTAATTTCAATTTTTTGAGAAAAACTACGAACTGTAGAGGTTTTGAGAAAAATTTGGTTCTCATTCATAGTTTTGCTTGAAATTTACCATTTTAAAAAAAAGTAAAAAAACATAATGGGGTCCAGCGCGATTCGACGGTCCATCAAACGGTTGCCGGGAAAATTTTAGGGGGGAGGGGCGCGCGAAAACCCGTTTTCGGGGTCTCGTGGGAGTGCGAAAACACCGGTTTTGAGGTCGAGAAGTCATTTTTGTACGAAATTTTGACCTTGAAAAAAAGTAAAAATCGACCTTCGGCATTTCAAACGTCCACTTTTGTTGAAAAAAAGTAAAAATTTTTATTGAAATTAGAGCGCTTTTCCGCACTTCGACGTTTGCGTTTTACAAAAAAAGTAAAAGTTAAAATTGAAATAAGCTCACATACCGTTTTTCGATGTGAGTTTTAATCCAAAAAAAAGTAAAAGTTAAAATTGAAATTAGCTCACATACCGTTATTCAATGTGAGTTTTAATCCAAAAAAAAGTAAAAGTTAAAATTGAAAACCGCTCAAATACCTCGATTCATCGTTAGTTTTTCTCCAAAAAAGTAAAAGTTAAAGGTTAAAACTGGCCATTTTGGGCTAGTTTGGCGCCCGTAGAGGGCGAAAGGGTTTTAATTTCAATTTTTTGAGAAAAACTACGAACTGTAGAGGTTTTGAGAAAAATTTGGTTCTCATTCATAGTTTTGCTTGAAATTTACCATTTTAAAAAAAAGTAAAAAAACATAATGGGGTCCAGCGCGATTCGACGGTCCATCAAACGGTTGCCGGGAAAATTTTAGGGGGGAGGGGCGCGCGAAAACCCGTTTTCGGGGTCTCGTGGGAGTGCGAAAACACCGGTTTTGAGGTCGAGAAGTCATTTTTGTACGAAATTTTGACCTTGAAAAAAAGTAAAAATCGACCTTCGGCATTTCAAACGTCCACTTTTGTTGAAAAAAAGTAAAAATTTTTATTGAAATTAGAGCGCTTTTCCGCACTTCGACGTTTGCGTTTTACAAAAAAAGTAAAAGTTAAAATTGAAATAAGCTCACATACCGTTTTTCGATGTGAGTTTTAATCCAAAAAAAAGTAAAAGTTAAAATTGAAATTAGCTAACATACCGTTATTCAATGTGAGTTTTAATCCAAAAAAAAGTAAAAGTTAAAATTGAAAACCGCTCAAATACCTCGATTCATCGTTAGTTTTTCTCCAAAAAAGTAAAAGTTAAAGGTTAAAACTGGCCATTTTGGGCTAGTTTGGCGCCCGTAGAGGGCGAAAGGGTTTTAATTTCAATTTTTTGAGAAAAACTACGAACTGTAGAGGTTTTGAGAAAAATTTGGTTCTCATTCATAGTTTTGCTTGAAATTTACCATTTTAAAAAAAAGTAAAAAAACATAATGGGGTCCAGCGCGATTCGACGGTCCATCAAACGGTTGCCGGGAAAATTTTAGGGGGGAGGGGCGCGCGAAAACCCGTTTTCGGGGTCTCGTGGGAGTGCGAAAACACCGGTTTTGAGGTCGAGAAGTCATTTTTGTACGAAATTTTGACCTTGAAAAAAAGTAAAAATCGACCTTCGGCATTTCAAACGTCCACTTTTGTTGAAAAAAAGTAAAAATTTTTATTGAAATTAGAGCGCTTTTCCGCACTTCGACGTTTGCGTTTTACAAAAAAAGTAAAAGTTAAAATTGAAATAAGCTCACATACCGTTTTTCGATGTGAGTTTTAATCCAAAAAAAAGTAAAAGTTAAAATTGAAATTAGCTCACATACCGTTATTCAATGTGAGTTTTAATCCAAAAAAAAGTAAAAGTTAAAATTGAAAACCGCTCAAATACCTCGATTCATCGTTAGTTTTTCTCCAAAAAAGTAAAAGTTAAAGGTTAAAACTGGCCATTTTGGGCTAGTTTGGCGCCCGTAGAGGGCGAAAGGGTTTTAATTTCAATTTTTTGAGAAAAACTACGAACTGTAGAGGTTTTGAGAAAAATTTGGTTCTCATTCATAGTTTTGCTTGAAATTTACCATTTTAAAAAAAAGTAAAAAAACATAATGGGGTCCAGCGCGATTCGACGGTCCATCAAACGGTTGCCGGGAAAATTTTAGGGGGGAGGGGCGCGCGAAAACCCGTTTTCGGGGTCTCGTGGGAGTGCGAAAACACCGGTTTTGAGGTCGAGAAGTCATTTTTGTACGAAATTTTGACCTTGAAAAAAAGTAAAAATCGACCTTCGGCATTTCAAACGTCCACTTTTGTTGAAAAAAAGTAAAAATTTTTATTGAAATTAGAGCGCTTTTCCGCACTTCGACGTTTGCGTTTTACAAAAAAAGTAAAAGTTAAAATTGAAATAAGCTCACATACCGTTTTTCGATGTGAGTTTTAATCCAAAAAAAAGTAAAAGTTAAAATTGAAATTAGCTAACATACCGTTATTCAATGTGAGTTTTAATCCAAAAAAAAGTAAAAGTTAAAATTGAAAACCGCTCAAATACCTCGATTCATCGTTAGTTTTTCTCCAAAAAAGTAAAAGTTAAAGGTTAAAACTGGCCATTTTGGGCTAGTTTGGCGCCCGTAGAGGGCGAAAGGGTTTTAATTTCAATTTTTTGAGAAAAACTACGAACTGTAGAGGTTTTGAGAAAAATTTGGTTCTCATTCATAGTTTTGCTTGAAATTTACCATTTTAAAAAAAAGTAAAAAAACATAATGGGGTCCAGCGCGATTCGACGGTCCATCAAACGGTTGCCGGGAAAATTTTAGGGGGGAGGGGCGCGCGAAAACCCGTTTTCGGGGTCTCGTGGGAGTGCGAAAACACCGGTTTTGAGGTCGAGAAGTCATTTTTGTACGAAATTTTGACCTTGAAAAAAAGTAAAAATCGACCTTCGGCATTTCAAACGTCCACTTTTGTTGAAAAAAAGTAAAAATTTTTATTGAAATTAGAGCGCTTTTCCGCACTTCGACGTTTGCGTTTTACAAAAAAAGTAAAAGTTAAAATTGAAATAAGCTCACATACCGTTTTTCGATGTGAGTTTTAATCCAAAAAAAAGTAAAAGTTAAAATTGAAATTAGCTAACATACCGTTATTCAATGTGAGTTTTAATCCAAAAAAAAGTAAAAGTTAAAATTGAAAACCGCTCAAATACCTCGATTCATCGTTAGTTTTTCTCCAAAAAAGTAAAAGTTAAAGGTTAAAACTGGCCATTTTGGGCTAGTTTGGCGCCCGTAGAGGGCGAAAGGGTTTTAATTTCAATTTTTTGAGAAAAACTACGAACTGTAGAGGTTTTGAGAAAAATTTGGTTCTCATTCATAGTTTTGCTTGAAATTTACCATTTTAAAAAAAAGTAAAAAAACATAATGGGGTCCAGCGCGATTCGACGGTCCATCAAACGGTTGCCGGGAAAATTTTAGGGGGGAGGGGCGCGCGAAAACCCGTTTTCGGGGTCTCGTGGGAGTGCGAAAACACCGGTTTTGAGGTCGAGAAGTCATTTTTGTACGAAATTTTGACCTTGAAAAAAAGTAAAAATCGACCTTCGGCATTTCAAACGTCCACTTTTGTTGAAAAAAAGTAAAAATTTTTATTGAAATTAGAGCGCTTTTCCGCACTTCGACGTTTGCGTTTTACAAAAAAAGTAAAAGTTAAAATTGAAATAAGCTCACATACCGTTTTTCGATGTGAGTTTTAATCCAAAAAAAAGTAAAAGTTAAAATTGAAATTAGCTCACATACCGTTATTCAATGTGAGTTTTAATCCAAAAAAAAGTAAAAGTTAAAATTGAAAACCGCTCAAATACCTCGATTCATCGTTAGTTTTTCTCCAAAAAAGTAAAAGTTAAAGGTTAAAACTGGCCATTTTGGGCTAGTTTGGCGCCCGTAGAGGGCGAAAGGGTTTTAATTTCAATTTTTTGAGAAAAACTACGAACTGTAGAGGTTTTGAGAAAAATTTGGTTCTCATTCATAGTTTTGCTTGAAATTTACCATTTTAAAAAAAAGTAAAAAAACATAATGGGGTCCAGCGCGATTCGACGGTCCATCAAACGGTTGCCGGGAAAATTTTAGGGGGGAGGGGCGCGCGAAAACCCGTTTTCGGGGTCTCGTGGGAGTGCGAAAACACCGGTTTTGAGGTCGAGAAGTCATTTTTGTACGAAATTTTGACCTTGAAAAAAAGTAAAAATCGACCTTCGGCATTTCAAACGTCCACTTTTGTTGAAAAAAAGTAAAAATTTTTATTGAAATTAGAGCGCTTTTCCGCACTTCGACGTTTGCGTTTTACAAAAAAAGTAAAAGTTAAAATTGAAATAAGCTCACATACCGTTTTTCGATGTGAGTTTTAATCCAAAAAAAAGTAAAAGTTAAAATTGAAATTAGCTAACATACCGTTATTCAATGTGAGTTTTAATCCAAAAAAAAGTAAAAGTTAAAATTGAAAACCGCTCAAATACCTCGATTCATCGTTAGTTTTTCTCCAAAAAAGTAAAAGTTAAAGGTTAAAACTGGCCATTTTGGGCTAGTTTGGCGCCCGTAGAGGGCGAAAGGGTTTTAATTTCAATTTTTTGAGAAAAACTACGAACTGTAGAGGTTTTGAGAAAAATTTGGTTCTCATTCATAGTTTTGCTTGAAATTTACCATTTTAAAAAAAAGTAAAAAAACATAATGGGGTCCAGCGCGATTCGACGGTCCATCAAACGGTTGCCGGGAAAATTTTAGGGGGGAGGGGCGCGCGAAAACCCGTTTTCGGGGTCTCGTGGGAGTGCGAAAACACCGGTTTTGAGGTCGAGAAGTCATTTTTGTACGAAATTTTGACCTTGAAAAAAAGTAAAAATCGACCTTCGGCATTTCAAACGTCCACTTTTGTTGAAAAAAAGTAAAAATTTTTATTGAAATTAGAGCGCTTTTCCGCACTTCGACGTTTGCGTTTTACAAAAAAAGTAAAAGTTAAAATTGAAATAAGCTCACATACCGTTTTTCGATGTGAGTTTTAATCCAAAAAAAAGTAAAAGTTAAAATTGAAATTAGCTAACATACCGTTATTCAATGTGAGTTTTAATCCAAAAAAAAGTAAAAGTTAAAATTGAAAACCGCTCAAATACCTCGATTCATCGTTAGTTTTTCTCCAAAAAAGTAAAAGTTAAAGGTTAAAACTGGCCATTTTGGGCTAGTTTGGCGCCCGTAGAGGGCGAAAGGGTTTTAATTTCAATTTTTTGAGAAAAACTACGAACTGTAGAGGTTTTGAGAAAAATTTGGTTCTCATTCATAGTTTTGCTTGAAATTTACCATTTTAAAAAAAAGTAAAAAAACATAATGGGGTCCAGCGCGATTCGACGGTCCATCAAACGGTTGCCGGGAAAATTTTAGGGGGGAGGGGCGCGCGAAAACCCGTTTTCGGGGTCTCGTGGGAGTGCGAAAACACCGGTTTTGAGGTCGAGAAGTCATTTTTGTACGAAATTTTGACCTTGAAAAAAAGTAAAAATCGACCTTCGGCATTTCAAACGTCCACTTTTGTTGAAAAAAAGTAAAAATTTTTATTGAAATTAGAGCGCTTTTCCGCACTTCGACGTTTGCGTTTTACAAAAAAAGTAAAAGTTAAAATTGAAATAAGCTCACATACCGTTTTTCGATGTGAGTTTTAATCCAAAAAAAAGTAAAAGTTAAAATTGAAATTAGCTCACATACCGTTATTCAATGTGAGTTTTAATCCAAAAAAAAGTAAAAGTTAAAATTGAAAACCGCTCAAATACCTCGATTCATCGTTAGTTTTTCTCCAAAAAAGTAAAAGTTAAAGGTTAAAACTGGCCATTTTGGGCTAGTTTGGCGCCCGTAGAGGGCGAAAGGGTTTTAATTTCAATTTTTTGAGAAAAACTACGAACTGTAGAGGTTTTGAGAAAAATTTGGTTCTCATTCATAGTTTTGCTTGAAATTTACCATTTTAAAAAAAAGTAAAAAAACATAATGGGGTCCAGCGCGATTCGACGGTCCATCAAACGGTTGCCGGGAAAATTTTAGGGGGGAGGGGCGCGCGAAAACCCGTTTTCGGGGTCTCGTGGGAGTGCGAAAACACCGGTTTTGAGGTCGAGAAGTCATTTTTGTACGAAATTTTGACCTTGAAAAAAAGTAAAAATCGACCTTCGGCATTTCAAACGTCCACTTTTGTTGAAAAAAAGTAAAAATTTTTATTGAAATTAGAGCGCTTTTCCGCACTTCGACGTTTGCGTTTTACAAAAAAAGTAAAAGTTAAAATTGAAATAAGCTCACATACCGTTTTTCGATGTGAGTTTTAATCCAAAAAAAAGTAAAAGTTAAAATTGAAATTAGCTCACATACCGTTATTCAATGTGAGTTTTAATCCAAAAAAAAGTAAAAGTTAAAATTGAAAACCGCTCAAATACCTCGATTCATCGTTAGTTTTTCTCCAAAAAAGTAAAAGTTAAAGGTTAAAACTGGCCATTTTGGGCTAGTTTGGCGCCCGTAGAGGGCGAAAGGGTTTTAATTTCAATTTTTTGAGAAAAACTACGAACTGTAGAGGTTTTGAGAAAAATTTGGTTCTCATTCATAGTTTTGCTTGAAATTTACCATTTTAAAAAAAAGTAAAAAAACATAATGGGGTCCAGCGCGATTCGACGGTCCATCAAACGGTTGCCGGGAAAATTTTAGGGGGGAGGGGCGCGCGAAAACCCGTTTTCGGGGTCTCGTGGGAGTGCGAAAACACCGGTTTTGAGGTCGAGAAGTCATTTTTGTACGAAATTTTGACCTTGAAAAAAAGTAAAAATCGACCTTCGGCATTTCAAACGTCCACTTTTGTTGAAAAAAAGTAAAAATTTTTATTGAAATTAGAGCGCTTTTCCGCACTTCGACGTTTGCGTTTTACAAAAAAAGTAAAAGTTAAAATTGAAATAAGCTCACATACCGTTTTTCGATGTGAGTTTTAATCCAAAAAAAAGTAAAAGTTAAAATTGAAATTAGCTAACATACCGTTATTCAATGTGAGTTTTAATCCAAAAAAAAGTAAAAGTTAAAATTGAAAACCGCTCAAATACCTCGATTCATCGTTAGTTTTTCTCCAAAAAAGTAAAAGTTAAAGGTTAAAACTGGCCATTTTGGGCTAGTTTGGCGCCCGTAGAGGGCGAAAGGGTTTTAATTTCAATTTTTTGAGAAAAACTACGAACTGTAGAGGTTTTGAGAAAAATTTGGTTCTCATTCATAGTTTTGCTTGAAATTTACCATTTTAAAAAAAAGTAAAAAAACATAATGGGGTCCAGCGCGATTCGACGGTCCATCAAACGGTTGCCGGGAAAATTTTAGGGGGGAGGGGCGCGCGAAAACCCGTTTTCGGGGTCTCGTGGGAGTGCGAAAACACCGGTTTTGAGGTCGAGAAGTCATTTTTGTACGAAATTTTGACCTTGAAAAAAAGTAAAAATCGACCTTCGGCATTTCAAACGTCCACTTTTGTTGAAAAAAAGTAAAAATTTTTATTGAAATTAGAGCGCTTTTCCGCACTTCGACGTTTGCGTTTTACAAAAAAAGTAAAAGTTAAAATTGAAATAAGCTCACATACCGTTTTTCGATGTGAGTTTTAATCCAAAAAAAAGTAAAAGTTAAAATTGAAATTAGCTCACATACCGTTATTCAATGTGAGTTTTAATCCAAAAAAAAGTAAAAGTTAAAATTGAAAACCGCTCAAATACCTCGATTCATCGTTAGTTTTTCTCCAAAAAAGTAAAAGTTAAAGGTTAAAACTGGCCATTTTGGGCTAGTTTGGCGCCCGTAGAGGGCGAAAGGGTTTTAATTTCAATTTTTTGAGAAAAACTACGAACTGTAGAGGTTTTGAGAAAAATTTGGTTCTCATTCATAGTTTTGCTTGAAATTTACCATTTTAAAAAAAAGTAAAAAAACATAATGGGGTCCAGCGCGATTCGACGGTCCATCAAACGGTTGCCGGGAAAATTTTAGGGGGGAGGGGCGCGCGAAAACCCGTTTTCGGGGTCTCGTGGGAGTGCGAAAACACCGGTTTTGAGGTCGAGAAGTCATTTTTGTACGAAATTTTGACCTTGAAAAAAAGTAAAAATCGACCTTCGGCATTTCAAACGTCCACTTTTGTTGAAAAAAAGTAAAAATTTTTATTGAAATTAGAGCGCTTTTCCGCACTTCGACGTTTGCGTTTTACAAAAAAAGTAAAAGTTAAAATTGAAATAAGCTCACATACCGTTTTTCGATGTGAGTTTTAATCCAAAAAAAAGTAAAAGTTAAAATTGAAATTAGCTCACATACCGTTATTCAATGTGAGTTTTAATCCAAAAAAAAGTAAAAGTTAAAATTGAAAACCGCTCAAATACCTCGATTCATCGTTAGTTTTTCTCCAAAAAAGTAAAAGTTAAAGGTTAAAACTGGCCATTTTGGGCTAGTTTGGCGCCCGTAGAGGGCGAAAGGGTTTTAATTTCAATTTTTTGAGAAAAACTACGAACTGTAGAGGTTTTGAGAAAAATTTGGTTCTCATTCATAGTTTTGCTTGAAATTTACCATTTTAAAAAAAAGTAAAAAAACATAATGGGGTCCAGCGCGATTCGACGGTCCATCAAACGGTTGCCGGGAAAATTTTAGGGGGGAGGGGCGCGCGAAAACCCGTTTTCGGGGTCTCGTGGGAGTGCGAAAACACCGGTTTTGAGGTCGAGAAGTCATTTTTGTACGAAATTTTGACCTTGAAAAAAAGTAAAAATCGACCTTCGGCATTTCAAACGTCCACTTTTGTTGAAAAAAAGTAAAAATTTTTATTGAAATTAGAGCGCTTTTCCGCACTTCGACGTTTGCGTTTTACAAAAAAAGTAAAAGTTAAAATTGAAATAAGCTCACATACCGTTTTTCGATGTGAGTTTTAATCCAAAAAAAAGTAAAAGTTAAAATTGAAATTAGCTAACATACCGTTATTCAATGTGAGTTTTAATCCAAAAAAAAGTAAAAGTTAAAATTGAAAACCGCTCAAATACCTCGATTCATCGTTAGTTTTTCTCCAAAAAAGTAAAAGTTAAAGGTTAAAACTGGCCATTTTGGGCTAGTTTGGCGCCCGTAGAGGGCGAAAGGGTTTTAATTTCAATTTTTTGAGAAAAACTACGAACTGTAGAGGTTTTGAGAAAAATTTGGTTCTCATTCATAGTTTTGCTTGAAATTTACCATTTTAAAAAAAAGTAAAAAAACATAATGGGGTCCAGCGCGATTCGACGGTCCATCAAACGGTTGCCGGGAAAATTTTAGGGGGGAGGGGCGCGCGAAAACCCGTTTTCGGGGTCTCGTGGGAGTGCGAAAACACCGGTTTTGAGGTCGAGAAGTCATTTTTGTACGAAATTTTGACCTTGAAAAAAAGTAAAAATCGACCTTCGGCATTTCAAACGTCCACTTTTGTTGAAAAAAAGTAAAAATTTTTATTGAAATTAGAGCGCTTTTCCGCACTTCGACGTTTGCGTTTTACAAAAAAAGTAAAAGTTAAAATTGAAATAAGCTCACATACCGTTTTTCGATGTGAGTTTTAATCCAAAAAAAAGTAAAAGTTAAAATTGAAATTAGCTCACATACCGTTATTCAATGTGAGTTTTAATCCAAAAAAAAGTAAAAGTTAAAATTGAAAACCGCTCAAATACCTCGATTCATCGTTAGTTTTTCTCCAAAAAAGTAAAAGTTAAAGGTTAAAACTGGCCATTTTGGGCTAGTTTGGCGCCCGTAGAGGGCGAAAGGGTTTTAATTTCAATTTTTTGAGAAAAACTACGAACTGTAGAGGTTTTGAGAAAAATTTGGTTCTCATTCATAGTTTTGCTTGAAATTTACCATTTTAAAAAAAAGTAAAAAAACATAATGGGGTCCAGCGCGATTCGACGGTCCATCAAACGGTTGCCGGGAAAATTTTAGGGGGGAGGGGCGCGCGAAAACCCGTTTTCGGGGTCTCGTGGGAGTGCGAAAACACCGGTTTTGAGGTCGAGAAGTCATTTTTGTACGAAATTTTGACCTTGAAAAAAAGTAAAAATCGACCTTCGGCATTTCAAACGTCCACTTTTGTTGAAAAAAAGTAAAAATTTTTATTGAAATTAGAGCGCTTTTCCGCACTTCGACGTTTGCGTTTTACAAAAAAAGTAAAAGTTAAAATTGAAATAAGCTCACATACCGTTTTTCGATGTGAGTTTTAATCCAAAAAAAAGTAAAAGTTAAAATTGAAATTAGCTAACATACCGTTATTCAATGTGAGTTTTAATCCAAAAAAAAGTAAAAGTTAAAATTGAAAACCGCTCAAATACCTCGATTCATCGTTAGTTTTTCTCCAAAAAAGTAAAAGTTAAAGGTTAAAACTGGCCATTTTGGGCTAGTTTGGCGCCCGTAGAGGGCGAAAGGGTTTTAATTTCAATTTTTTGAGAAAAACTACGAACTGTAGAGGTTTTGAGAAAAATTTGGTTCTCATTCATAGTTTTGCTTGAAATTTACCATTTTAAAAAAAAGTAAAAAAACATAATGGGGTCCAGCGCGATTCGACGGTCCATCAAACGGTTGCCGGGAAAATTTTAGGGGGGAGGGGCGCGCGAAAACCCGTTTTCGGGGTCTCGTGGGAGTGCGAAAACACCGGTTTTGAGGTCGAGAAGTCATTTTTGTACGAAATTTTGACCTTGAAAAAAAGTAAAAATCGACCTTCGGCATTTCAAACGTCCACTTTTGTTGAAAAAAAGTAAAAATTTTTATTGAAATTAGAGCGCTTTTCCGCACTTCGACGTTTGCGTTTTACAAAAAAAGTAAAAGTTAAAATTGAAATAAGCTCACATACCGTTTTTCGATGTGAGTTTTAATCCAAAAAAAAGTAAAAGTTAAAATTGAAATTAGCTCACATACCGTTATTCAATGTGAGTTTTAATCCAAAAAAAAGTAAAAGTTAAAATTGAAAACCGCTCAAATACCTCGATTCATCGTTAGTTTTTCTCCAAAAAAGTAAAAGTTAAAGGTTAAAACTGGCCATTTTGGGCTAGTTTGGCGCCCGTAGAGGGCGAAAGGGTTTTAATTTCAATTTTTTGAGAAAAACTACGAACTGTAGAGGTTTTGAGAAAAATTTGGTTCTCATTCATAGTTTTGCTTGAAATTTACCATTTTAAAAAAAAGTAAAAAAACATAATGGGGTCCAGCGCGATTCGACGGTCCATCAAACGGTTGCCGGGAAAATTTTAGGGGGGAGGGGCGCGCGAAAACCCGTTTTCGGGGTCTCGTGGGAGTGCGAAAACACCGGTTTTGAGGTCGAGAAGTCATTTTTGTACGAAATTTTGACCTTGAAAAAAAGTAAAAATCGACCTTCGGCATTTCAAACGTCCACTTTTGTTGAAAAAAAGTAAAAATTTTTATTGAAATTAGAGCGCTTTTCCGCACTTCGACGTTTGCGTTTTACAAAAAAAGTAAAAGTTAAAATTGAAATAAGCTCACATACCGTTTTTCGATGTGAGTTTTAATCCAAAAAAAAGTAAAAGTTAAAATTGAAATTAGCTCACATACCGTTATTCAATGTGAGTTTTAATCCAAAAAAAAGTAAAAGTTAAAATTGAAAACCGCTCAAATACCTCGATTCATCGTTAGTTTTTCTCCAAAAAAGTAAAAGTTAAAGGTTAAAACTGGCCATTTTGGGCTAGTTTGGCGCCCGTAGAGGGCGAAAGGGTTTTAATTTCAATTTTTTGAGAAAAACTACGAACTGTAGAGGTTTTGAGAAAAATTTGGTTCTCATTCATAGTTTTGCTTGAAATTTACCATTTTAAAAAAAAGTAAAAAAACATAATGGGGTCCAGCGCGATTCGACGGTCCATCAAACGGTTGCCGGGAAAATTTTAGGGGGGAGGGGCGCGCGAAAACCCGTTTTCGGGGTCTCGTGGGAGTGCGAAAACACCGGTTTTGAGGTCGAGAAGTCATTTTTGTACGAAATTTTGACCTTGAAAAAAAGTAAAAATCGACCTTCGGCATTTCAAACGTCCACTTTTGTTGAAAAAAAGTAAAAATTTTTATTGAAATTAGAGCGCTTTTCCGCACTTCGACGTTTGCGTTTTACAAAAAAAGTAAAAGTTAAAATTGAAATAAGCTCACATACCGTTTTTCGATGTGAGTTTTAATCCAAAAAAAAGTAAAAGTTAAAATTGAAATTAGCTAACATACCGTTATTCAATGTGAGTTTTAATCCAAAAAAAAGTAAAAGTTAAAATTGAAAACCGCTCAAATACCTCGATTCATCGTTAGTTTTTCTCCAAAAAAGTAAAAGTTAAAGGTTAAAACTGGCCATTTTGGGCTAGTTTGGCGCCCGTAGAGGGCGAAAGGGTTTTAATTTCAATTTTTTGAGAAAAACTACGAACTGTAGAGGTTTTGAGAAAAATTTGGTTCTCATTCATAGTTTTGCTTGAAATTTACCATTTTAAAAAAAAGTAAAAAAACATAATGGGGTCCAGCGCGATTCGACGGTCCATCAAACGGTTGCCGGGAAAATTTTAGGGGGGAGGGGCGCGCGAAAACCCGTTTTCGGGGTCTCGTGGGAGTGCGAAAACACCGGTTTTGAGGTCGAGAAGTCATTTTTGTACGAAATTTTGACCTTGAAAAAAAGTAAAAATCGACCTTCGGCATTTCAAACGTCCACTTTTGTTGAAAAAAAGTAAAAATTTTTATTGAAATTAGAGCGCTTTTCCGCACTTCGACGTTTGCGTTTTACAAAAAAAGTAAAAGTTAAAATTGAAATAAGCTCACATACCGTTTTTCGATGTGAGTTTTAATCCAAAAAAAAGTAAAAGTTAAAATTGAAATTAGCTCACATACCGTTATTCAATGTGAGTTTTAATCCAAAAAAAAGTAAAAGTTAAAATTGAAAACCGCTCAAATACCTCGATTCATCGTTAGTTTTTCTCCAAAAAAGTAAAAGTTAAAGGTTAAAACTGGCCATTTTGGGCTAGTTTGGCGCCCGTAGAGGGCGAAAGGGTTTTAATTTCAATTTTTTGAGAAAAACTACGAACTGTAGAGGTTTTGAGAAAAATTTGGTTCTCATTCATAGTTTTGCTTGAAATTTACCATTTTAAAAAAAAGTAAAAAAACATAATGGGGTCCAGCGCGATTCGACGGTCCATCAAACGGTTGCCGGGAAAATTTTAGGGGGGAGGGGCGCGCGAAAACCCGTTTTCGGGGTCTCGTGGGAGTGCGAAAACACCGGTTTTGAGGTCGAGAAGTCATTTTTGTACGAAATTTTGACCTTGAAAAAAAGTAAAAATCGACCTTCGGCATTTCAAACGTCCACTTTTGTTGAAAAAAAGTAAAAATTTTTATTGAAATTAGAGCGCTTTTCCGCACTTCGACGTTTGCGTTTTACAAAAAAAGTAAAAGTTAAAATTGAAATAAGCTCACATACCGTTTTTCGATGTGAGTTTTAATCCAAAAAAAAGTAAAAGTTAAAATTGAAATTAGCTAACATACCGTTATTCAATGTGAGTTTTAATCCAAAAAAAAGTAAAAGTTAAAATTGAAAACCGCTCAAATACCTCGATTCATCGTTAGTTTTTCTCCAAAAAAGTAAAAGTTAAAGGTTAAAACTGGCCATTTTGGGCTAGTTTGGCGCCCGTAGAGGGCGAAAGGGTTTTAATTTCAATTTTTTGAGAAAAACTACGAACTGTAGAGGTTTTGAGAAAAATTTGGTTCTCATTCATAGTTTTGCTTGAAATTTACCATTTTAAAAAAAAGTAAAAAAACATAATGGGGTCCAGCGCGATTCGACGGTCCATCAAACGGTTGCCGGGAAAATTTTAGGGGGGAGGGGCGCGCGAAAACCCGTTTTCGGGGTCTCGTGGGAGTGCGAAAACACCGGTTTTGAGGTCGAGAAGTCATTTTTGTACGAAATTTTGACCTTGAAAAAAAGTAAAAATCGACCTTCGGCATTTCAAACGTCCACTTTTGTTGAAAAAAAGTAAAAATTTTTATTGAAATTAGAGCGCTTTTCCGCACTTCGACGTTTGCGTTTTACAAAAAAAGTAAAAGTTAAAATTGAAATAAGCTCACATACCGTTTTTCGATGTGAGTTTTAATCCAAAAAAAAGTAAAAGTTAAAATTGAAATTAGCTCACATACCGTTATTCAATGTGAGTTTTAATCCAAAAAAAAGTAAAAGTTAAAATTGAAAACCGCTCAAATACCTCGATTCATCGTTAGTTTTTCTCCAAAAAAGTAAAAGTTAAAGGTTAAAACTGGCCATTTTGGGCTAGTTTGGCGCCCGTAGAGGGCGAAAGGGTTTTAATTTCAATTTTTGAGAAAAACTACGAACTGTAGAGGTTTTGAGAAAAATTTGGTTCTCATTCATAGTTTTGCTTGAAATTTACCATTTTAAAAAAAAGTAAAAAAACATAATGGGGTCCAGCGCGATTCGACGGTCCATCAAACGGTTGCCGGGAAAATTTTAGGGGGGAGGGGCGCGCGAAAACCCGTTTTCGGGGTCTCGTGGGAGTGCGAAAACACCGGTTTTGAGGTCGAGAAGTCATTTTTGTACGAAATTTTGACCTTGAAAAAAAGTAAAAATCGACCTTCGGCATTTCAAACGTCCACTTTTGTTGAAAAAAAGTAAAAATTTTTATTGAAATTAGAGCGCTTTTCCGCACTTCGACGTTTGCGTTTTACAAAAAAAGTAAAAGTTAAAATTGAAATAAGCTCACATACCGTTTTTCGATGTGAGTTTTAATCCAAAAAAAAGTAAAAGTTAAAATTGAAATTAGCTAACATACCGTTATTCAATGTGAGTTTTAATCCAAAAAAAAGTAAAAGTTAAAATTGAAAACCGCTCAAATACCTCGATTCATCGTTAGTTTTTCTCCAAAAAAGTAAAAGTTAAAGGTTAAAACTGGCCATTTTGGGCTAGTTTGGCGCCCGTAGAGGGCGAAAGGGTTTTAATTTCAATTTTTTGAGAAAAACTACGAACTGTAGAGGTTTTGAGAAAAATTTGGTTCTCATTCATAGTTTTGCTTGAAATTTACCATTTTAAAAAAAAGTAAAAAAACATAATGGGGTCCAGCGCGATTCGACGGTCCATCAAACGGTTGCCGGGAAAATTTTAGGGGGGAGGGGCGCGCGAAAACCCGTTTTCGGGGTCTCGTGGGAGTGCGAAAACACCGGTTTTGAGGTCGAGAAGTCATTTTTGTACGAAATTTTGACCTTGAAAAAAAGTAAAAATCGACCTTCGGCATTTCAAACGTCCACTTTTGTTGAAAAAAAGTAAAAATTTTTATTGAAATTAGAGCGCTTTTCCGCACTTCGACGTTTGCGTTTTACAAAAAAAGTAAAAGTTAAAATTGAAATAAGCTCACATACCGTTTTTCGATGTGAGTTTTAATCCAAAAAAAAGTAAAAGTTAAAATTGAAATTAGCTAACATACCGTTATTCAATGTGAGTTTTAATCCAAAAAAAAGTAAAAGTTAAAATTGAAAACCGCTCAAATACCTCGATTCATCGTTAGTTTTTCTCCAAAAAAGTAAAAGTTAAAGGTTAAAACTGGCCATTTTGGGCTAGTTTGGCGCCCGTAGAGGGCGAAAGGGTTTTAATTTCAATTTTTTGAGAAAAACTACGAACTGTAGAGGTTTTGAGAAAAATTTGGTTCTCATTCATAGTTTTGCTTGAAATTTACCATTTTAAAAAAAAGTAAAAAAACATAATGGGGTCCAGCGCGATTCGACGGTCCATCAAACGGTTGCCGGGAAAATTTTAGGGGGGAGGGGCGCGCGAAAACCCGTTTTCGGGTCTCGTGGGAGTGCGAAAACACCGGTTTTGAGGTCGAGAAGTCATTTTTGTACGAAATTTTGACCTTGAAAAAAAGTAAAAATCGACCTTCGGCATTTCAAACGTCCACTTTTGTTGAAAAAAAGTAAAAATTTTTATTGAAATTAGAGCGCTTTTCCGCACTTCGACGTTTGCGTTTTACAAAAAAAGTAAAAGTTAAAATTGAAATAAGCTCACATACCGTTTTTCGATGTGAGTTTTAATCCAAAAAAAAGTAAAAGTTAAAATTGAAATTAGCTAACATACCGTTATTCAATGTGAGTTTTAATCCAAAAAAAAGTAAAAGTTAAAATTGAAAACCGCTCAAATACCTCGATTCATCGTTAGTTTTTCTCCAAAAAAGTAAAAGTTAAAGGTTAAAACTGGCCATTTTGGGCTAGTTTGGCGCCCGTAGAGGGCGAAAGGGTTTTAATTTCAATTTTTTGAGAAAAACTACGAACTGTAGAGGTTTTGAGAAAAATTTGGTTCTCATTCATAGTTTTGCTTGAAATTTACCATTTTAAAAAAAAGTAAAAAAACATAATGGGGTCCAGCGCGATTCGACGGTCCATCAAACGGTTGCCGGGAAAATTTTAGGGGGGAGGGGCGCGCGAAAACCCGTTTTCGGGGTCTCGTGGGAGTGCGAAAACACCGGTTTTGAGGTCGAGAAGTCATTTTTGTACGAAATTTTGACCTTGAAAAAAAGTAAAAATCGACCTTCGGCATTTCAAACGTCCACTTTTGTTGAAAAAAAGTAAAAATTTTTATTGAAATTAGAGCGCTTTTCCGCACTTCGACGTTTGCGTTTTACAAAAAAAGTAAAAGTTAAAATTGAAATAAGCTCACATACCGTTTTTCGATGTGAGTTTTAATCCAAAAAAAAGTAAAAGTTAAAATTGAAATTAGCTAACATACCGTTATTCAATGTGAGTTTTAATCCAAAAAAAAGTAAAAGTTAAAATTGAAAACCGCTCAAATACCTCGATTCATCGTTAGTTTTTCTCCAAAAAAGTAAAAGTTAAAGGTTAAAACTGGCCATTTTGGGCTAGTTTGGCGCCCGTAGAGGGCGAAAGGGTTTTAATTTCAATTTTTTGAGAAAAACTACGAACTGTAGAGGTTTTGAGAAAAATTTGGTTCTCATTCATAGTTTTGCTTGAAATTTACCATTTTAAAAAAAAGTAAAAAAACATAATGGGGTCCAGCGCGATTCGACGGTCCATCAAACGGTTGCCGGGAAAATTTTAGGGGGGAGGGGCGCGCGAAAACCCGTTTTCGGGGTCTCGTGGGAGTGCGAAAACACCGGTTTTGAGGTCGAGAAGTCATTTTTGTACGAAATTTTGACCTTGAAAAAAAGTAAAAATCGACCTTCGGCATTTCAAACGTCCACTTTTGTTGAAAAAAAGTAAAAATTTTTATTGAAATTAGAGCGCTTTTCCGCACTTCGACGTTTGCGTTTTACAAAAAAAGTAAAAGTTAAAATTGAAATAAGCTCACATACCGTTTTTCGATGTGAGTTTTAATCCAAAAAAAAGTAAAAGTTAAAATTGAAATTAGCTAACATACCGTTATTCAATGTGAGTTTTAATCCAAAAAAAGTAAAAGTTAAAATTGAAAACCGCTCAAATACCTCGATTCATCGTTAGTTTTTCTCCAAAAAAGTAAAAGTTAAAGGTTAAAACTGGCCATTTTGGGCTAGTTTGGCGCCCGTAGAGGGCGAAAGGGTTTTAATTTCAATTTTTTGAGAAAAACTACGAACTGTAGAGGTTTTGAGAAAAATTTGGTTCTCATTCATAGTTTTGCTTGAAATTTACCATTTTAAAAAAAAGTAAAAAAACATAATGGGGTCCAGCGCGATTCGACGGTCCATCAAACGGTTGCCGGGAAAATTTTAGGGGGGAGGGGCGCGCGAAAACCCGTTTTCGGGGTCTCGTGGGAGTGCGAAAACACCGGTTTTGAGGTCGAGAAGTCATTTTTGTACGAAATTTTGACCTTGAAAAAAAGTAAAAATCGACCTTCGGCATTTCAAACGTCCACTTTTGTTGAAAAAAAGTAAAAATTTTTATTGAAATTAGAGCGCTTTTCCGCACTTCGACGTTTGCGTTTTACAAAAAAAGTAAAAGTTAAAATTGAAATAAGCTCACATACCGTTTTTCGATGTGAGTTTTAATCCAAAAAAAAGTAAAAGTTAAAATTGAAATTAGCTCACATACCGTTATTCAATGTGAGTTTTAATCCAAAAAAAAGTAAAAGTTAAAATTGAAAACCGCTCAAATACCTCGATTCATCGTTAGTTTTTCTCCAAAAAAGTAAAAGTTAAAGGTTAAAACTGGCCATTTTGGGCTAGTTTGGCGCCCGTAGAGGGCGAAAGGGTTTTAATTTCAATTTTTTGAGAAAAACTACGAACTGTAGAGGTTTTGAGAAAAATTTGGTTCTCATTCATAGTTTTGCTTGAAATTTACCATTTTAAAAAAAAGTAAAAAAACATAATGGGGTCCAGCGCGATTCGACGGTCCATCAAACGGTTGCCGGGAAAATTTTAGGGGGGAGGGGCGCGCGAAAACCCGTTTTCGGGGTCTCGTGGGAGTGCGAAAACACCGGTTTTGAGGTCGAGAAGTCATTTTTGTACGAAATTTTGACCTTGAAAAAAAGTAAAAATCGACCTTCGGCATTTCAAACGTCCACTTTTGTTGAAAAAAAGTAAAAATTTTTATTGAAATTAGAGCGCTTTTCCGCACTTCGACGTTTGCGTTTTACAAAAAAAGTAAAAGTTAAAATTGAAATAAGCTCACATACCGTTTTTTCGATGTGAGTTTTAATCCAAAAAAAAGTAAAAGTTAAAATTGAAATTAGCTAACATACCGTTATTCAATGTGAGTTTTAATCCAAAAAAAAGTAAAAGTTAAAATTGAAAACCGCTCAAATACCTCGATTCATCGTTAGTTTTTCTCCAAAAAAGTAAAAGTTAAAGGTTAAAACTGGCCATTTTGGGCTAGTTTGGCGCCCGTAGAGGGCGAAAGGGTTTTAATTTCAATTTTTTGAGAAAAACTACGAACTGTAGAGGTTTTGAGAAAAATTTGGTTCTCATTCATAGTTTTGCTTGAAATTTACCATTTTAAAAAAAAGTAAAAAAACATAATGGGGTCCAGCGCGATTCGACGGTCCATCAAACGGTTGCCGGGAAAATTTTAGGGGGGAGGGGCGCGCGAAAACCCGTTTTCGGGGTCTCGTGGGAGTGCGAAAACACCGGTTTTGAGGTCGAGAAGTCATTTTTGTACGAAATTTTGACCTTGAAAAAAAGTAAAAATCGACCTTCGGCATTTCAAACGTCCACTTTTGTTGAAAAAAAGTAAAAATTTTTATTGAAATTAGAGCGCTTTTCCGCACTTCGACGTTTGCGTTTTACAAAAAAAGTAAAAGTTAAAATTGAAATAAGCTCACATACCGTTTTTCGATGTGAGTTTTAATCCAAAAAAAAGTAAAAGTTAAAATTGAAATTAGCTAACATACCGTTATTCAATGTGAGTTTTAATCCAAAAAAAAGTAAAAGTTAAAATTGAAAACCGCTCAAATACCTCGATTCATCGTTAGTTTTTCTCCAAAAAAGTAAAAGTTAAAGGTTAAAACTGGCCATTTTGGGCTAGTTTGGCGCCCGTAGAGGGCGAAAGGGTTTTAATTTCAATTTTTTGAGAAAAACTACGAACTGTAGAGGTTTTGAGAAAAATTTGGTTCTCATTCATAGTTTTGCTTGAAATTTACCATTTTAAAAAAAGTAAAAAAACATAATGGGGTCCAGCGCGATTCGACGGTCCATCAAACGGTTGCCGGGAAAATTTTAGGGGGGAGGGGCGCGCGAAAACCCGTTTTCGGGGTCTCGTGGGAGTGCGAAAACACCGGTTTTGAGGTCGAGAAGTCATTTTTGTACGAAATTTTGACCTTGAAAAAAAGTAAAAATCGACCTTCGGCATTTCAAACGTCCACTTTTGTTGAAAAAAAGTAAAAATTTTTATTGAAATTAGAGCGCTTTTCCGCACTTCGACGTTTGCGTTTTACAAAAAAAGTAAAAGTTAAAATTGAAATAAGCTCACATACCGTTTTTCGATGTGAGTTTTAATCCAAAAAAAAGTAAAAGTTAAAATTGAAATTAGCTAACATACCGTTATTCAATGTGAGTTTTAATCCAAAAAAAAGTAAAAGTTAAAATTGAAAACCGCTCAAATACCTCGATTCATCGTTAGTTTTTCTCCAAAAAAGTAAAAGTTAAAGGTTAAAACTGGCCATTTTGGGCTAGTTTGGCGCCCGTAGAGGGCGAAAGGGTTTTAATTTCAATTTTTTGAGAAAAACTACGAACTGTAGAGGTTTTGAGAAAAATTTGGTTCTCATTCATAGTTTTGCTTGAAATTTACCATTTTAAAAAAAAGTAAAAAAACATAATGGGGTCCAGCGCGATTCGACGGTCCATCAAACGGTTGCCGGGAAAATTTTAGGGGGGAGGGGCGCGCGAAAACCCGTTTTCGGGGTCTCGTGGGAGTGCGAAAACACCGGTTTTGAGGTCGAGAAGTCATTTTTGTACGAAATTTTGACCTTGAAAAAAAGTAAAAATCGACCTTCGGCATTTCAAACGTCCACTTTTGTTGAAAAAAAGTAAAAATTTTTATTGAAATTAGAGCGCTTTTCCGCACTTCGACGTTTGCGTTTTACAAAAAAAGTAAAAGTTAAAATTGAAATAAGCTCACATACCGTTTTTCGATGTGAGTTTTAATCCAAAAAAAAGTAAAAGTTAAAATTGAAATTAGCTAACATACCGTTATTCAATGTGAGTTTTAATCCAAAAAAAAGTAAAAGTTAAAATTGAAAACCGCTCAAATACCTCGATTCATCGTTAGTTTTTCTCCAAAAAAGTAAAAGTTAAAGGTTAAAACTGGCCATTTTGGGCTAGTTTGGCGCCCGTAGAGGGCGAAAGGGTTTTAATTTCAATTTTTTGAGAAAAACTACGAACTGTAGAGGTTTTGAGAAAAATTTGGTTCTCATTCATAGTTTTGCTTGAAATTTACCATTTTAAAAAAAAGTAAAAAAACATAATGGGGTCCAGCGCGATTCGACGGTCCATCAAACGGTTGCCGGGAAAATTTTAGGGGGGAGGGGCGCGCGAAAACCCGTTTTCGGGGTCTCGTGGGAGTGCGAAAACACCGGTTTTGAGGTCGAGAAGTCATTTTTGTACGAAATTTTGACCTTGAAAAAAAGTAAAAATCGACCTTCGGCATTTCAAACGTCCACTTTTGTTGAAAAAAAGTAAAAATTTTTATTGAAATTAGAGCGCTTTTCCGCACTTCGACGTTTGCGTTTTACAAAAAAAGTAAAAGTTAAAATTGAAATAAGCTCACATACCGTTTTTCGATGTGAGTTTTAATCCAAAAAAAAGTAAAAGTTAAAATTGAAATTAGCTCACATACCGTTATTCAATGTGAGTTTTAATCCAAAAAAAAGTAAAAGTTAAAATTGAAAACCGCTCAAATACCTCGATTCATCGTTAGTTTTTCTCCAAAAAAGTAAAAGTTAAAGGTTAAAACTGGCCATTTTGGGCTAGTTTGGCGCCCGTAGAGGGCGAAAGGGTTTTAATTTCAATTTTTTGAGAAAAACTACGAACTGTAGAGGTTTTGAGAAAAATTTGGTTCTCATTCATAGTTTTGCTTGAAATTTACCATTTTAAAAAAAAGTAAAAAAACATAATGGGGTCCAGCGCGATTCGACGGTCCATCAAACGGTTGCCGGGAAAATTTTAGGG
>NW_028139881.1:0-40959 GCF_965202585.1 Thalia democratica | reverse complement strand
ATGAAAGTTTTATTTATTTATTTGATCTTTTAAAATACTTCTTATTTAACCTAGTTTGTATTGTATTTAAGTAGTCTTTTTATATTAAAAATAATTCTAAGTTATTTATTCTATAACAGGTTTGCATAATTCCTAATGAATATTAATTACGGTAGACTTACTCTTGAGTTCGCACTTTTTAACCAAAAAAAAAAGTTCAAATTTGTATTTTCTTAAATTTAACTTAAATAAAGTCTATTACTAACTAAGTATTAATAAAACAAAAAATACACAATATTTAATAGCTTATATAGATCTTTTTTTTTATGAATGTTTGTTTTATGTTTTACTTGATTTCACGTTTATTCATAACGTTATTGCATATAACATATTTAAATTTATCATTTTGTATAAAAAATGGTAACAATTTTTGAGTTTAAACTTTTTGATTTTGTTCAAATTGCCAACTGAAGTGGAAGTCTACTGTATTTATAAAATGGTTTATGTTTTAAATATGTTAATAGCTTTGTTTTGACCTGGTTAATTTTGTAGTTTATATTTGTCAATTTACATTACACTAAAAGTTTTTAAAGCATAGTGGTTAAAGTATTTGTTTGAAAGAAATTTATTTGACATATTTTTGTCTTTACTTGTTTAATCTGTATAAAAAAAAATTGATAACCATTAAAGTTTTTATTTCAAAAATAATTTTTTGGTTTTAAAAGAGTATAGATTTGATGTCTCTATTTGAAATGACTTCAAATTTTTTATTTAAAAGATTGTTAAACTTAAATTTATTTTCTAACTTGATTTATCATTGTTAGAAAATCTATATACTAAATAATTTTTAACTATTAATACAACTGTTTTTTTTATCTTATTTTTTAATATATTAGCAATTAGAATATGTTGTTTAATTTAATATTTCAACAATAGCTTTTAGTTTTTCACTATTTTCTTCTGGTAAACTATTATAGGCTAAATAACTAGAGAAAAAATAAAATTAAACAGTTTTAAATAAGCCATCAAAAAGACTGCTACAGTGACAAAACAAAGTTTTAACATAATTAAAAGAATTTTTTAATTGATTAGTTTCTGTTCCCAGAACTAACTGTAAAACATTTGGTTTTTTTTTAATTTAAATTAAGAAAAAAAATGTTAAAATTAAGGTTTAGTTTCCTAAAGGTTATTCCAAGTCAAATACTATTTAATAGTATTCTACTACAAAAAATATAGTTTAAAATGTTTAAAATTAAATTTTTAATTTTACAACTAACTTGCTTATAATATATCTTAGCATTGAAATTAATAATTTTACTGCATTAACAGAAGCTATTGATAAAACCACTTTTCATGAGATAATAAGCAAGTCGGTCAAACTTCCTAAAATTAGATCAGCAATGGTGTTTTAATATTTATTTTACTATGTGTAAAATAATCTGCTCATTCTTTTATAGTTTTTTAATCTCTGGTATTTAATTTTAGAACATGCCTATTTATAAAATAATTTAAATATTTTGTGCGGCTTAAATAAGTTACTTAGTATTCACTTCTAAATGTCCGAAATTCGTTAAATGAGAGATTATTATAATTTCAGGTTTCAGTTAAGATTTCAGATGGGTAGCGTACGGTCCAAATCAAATCAAATTTCGACCCGCTAAGTAAATTGAAAACTACTTGTGCAAAATAAACAAAATTTAGTTTTTTGATGCTTATGATTTTGAAATACACTTTCGATTTGGTTTTCAGTTACTTTAGTATTTCCTAGATCACAATAATAGTAAATTATTTTATTACAATTATGCTCGAGTTTTTTAGTTTTCTCTATGTTATTTTTTTTAATTATGCAGCCTGCAATTACATTTTTCAACGAGTTGAAACAAGAAAAGATTTTTTAGTAAACATGAATTGCTGACTACAAAAGTTGTCCACCACAGCCCTAAAAGTTAATTAGTTTCAAAACAGTTTATATTTAATCAGGATTGATTACTGATTAAACAAGGCTTTTTAAAATTTAAGTAATTTAATACACTTTACTGGGCTTATAAGAAAACAGCTGTAACTTAATATACCAAGCCCTGTAAACTACTTTAAACACAGCCCAAAAGTGCGTGCATAAGAAATACCAGACTAAATTACATATCGAACACAAATTTTTAGGCTCAAAAGTTTGTACTCAAGAGAAAAACTACTTTTTAAAATCGTGGGGGGCGATTATTTTTCAAATTTCTGAAAAGGGGGCGATATAGTAATTGAGTTTGGGAAACCCTGTTCTAGAGTCTGGAGTTGTTTTAACTTATTTAGAAACTCTAGAGTATGGAGTTGTGGTAACTAACGCTAGAGGGTCTAGAGTCTGTAACGAAAATTAGAAAAGGTCTCATTTTATCTAAAACTACAAGTGCGGCTCGAAAAAGCTTTTACTTTCAAAGCCTGCAACCAAATCGACAACCAAAAACCTAACGAGCCTAAGTCCTATGACCTATGCTAAGAAGTGATGCTCTTTTTTTAAGTCAAGTCTAATACTAGCCAACAACTTATTAACAAAGATAATCATTTACTATTAAAAAACTTTATATTTGAAACAAGTTTTGATTTAAAAAATTTCATAGTTTAACTAAAGATAATTTTTATAAATTTAAGGCAGTCAAAAACGTGCAAACAAAAAAATATAATCCAAAACTACGTATATTTATTTAAAAAGCGACATTTCATTCACGAACATAAATAAAACCACACCTAATTGATATACTTAACTAAGCTATTAACCATCAACATACTAATATTTGACACAATAGTTCAACATTAGTTATGAGGCAGCTTAGCACCACAATAATTCTGTAATTCGTGAGTAATTGCGCATTCTTGTTCTGACCACGTACAACTATCAACATCGTAGAAGAACACGTCCGGTAGTAAGTGACCAAACATAACCAGTTTGTTTCCGATGGCAAAAACTTCAGCGGGTCTTAATCGAACCATGTGGCAATGCCACGAGTTTGACACTCCGCTAAAACACTGACTCCTGTCTTGAAGCAAAGTGAACCTGTTGCAAACCAAATCAAAAACTTCAAAATTCCACGCTTTCCTTCCACCCACCGCGTATAGTTTGTTCTTCATAGCAACTGTTCTGTGGTCACACCTTTTTCTGACCATTTCAGGCATCTTCGACCACGTGTTAGCCACATGGTGTCCTTGGCTTCCGCCGGTGACCACGATTCTTCCTTGGAACACCGCGCAGTCCGCGTAGCGCCTTCTTTCGCCCATCTTCGCGACTTCGCCCCACTGCAAGCTCTTAGTGTCGAGCTTGAGGCAGGAATCAGTTTCATTCACTTGAGGCCAGCTTCAGCCTATGACGTAAACGTCGTCGATGAACGAACAAGCGCAAAACAGCATGCGCTCGTCGTATTTATCAGCCACAATTTCCCACTTTTTTGTCGCGCGTGAGTACTTTTCAACAGATCGTATGGCGGTCGGCTGGTCGTGGTAACACGAAATCACGTAAACTTCGTCTCTGAGGCAAACCGCTTTGGACAGTTGGTGAGTTATCTTCAGTCGCGCTGGCAGGTGTGTTGTATTATTGTAGTCGCTCGCGTTTACGGTGAAAATGTTGCCGGTGCAGAAACCACGGTAACTGTCTGCGCCAATCAGCAAATCAAAGTTGTTTTGTTTGCAGTACCTGGCCGTGATCATGCCAGGCATTAATTCTTTCTTTTCGTCTAAGTGCTTTTTAATGATGCCGACACAGTTTTCATCCGTGTTAAAACTCGATGTTTGTTCTAAAACATGCTTCAGAGCGTGATCTGACAACAAGTGGAGACGAACTCTCAACAAAAGACGTTTTGCGAACTTGCCACGCTCAAAAACGTCGTGGCTCAACCATGCGTGCAATGCAGAAATCACTTCAAGTTCCGAATCGATGTTCAACTCATCGCTTGTAACTATTTTATCAACTATCTTAAAGTCCAGTTCTAAAAAGTTGTGCGAGTTCGCAACACTTTTAAACTTGCGTTCAATGAAGCGCAGCGAAGTTTCAAACAATTTTTTAAGCAATTTCTTGAACAGTTTTGTCTTTTTTAAAAGTGTCCTCAGGAAAATAAATGCTGCTATGCTGTTTAAATTAATTTTGTTTTCAATTATACCGAAGATGGCATTTTCTACGTTTTCATCCAATAAAACGTTGTTTGCCCTTATAAGAGGTAAAATTTTGTCCTCTTGAAATTGCAATGTCTCTGCATATATTTTAAAGTTATTCAATGTATAAAACTATAAAAATATATATAAACTGTGCGTGCTTAGTAATTTCATTAATATAAGTACTTTTTAAACAGAATAACATTACAAGAAAACAAATAGTTTAAGTATTAGAAGACCAACGTATTGACCTTAAAATACTTTTTATTTTCAAAATGATAATCTTTAAACACTATAACAGCAGAGAAAACTAAAAAAGAATGTTTTTTATTTTTTTATGTACAATTGATATTAACAAAATATCAATTTATAAAATTAAGAACTAAATTTTACGAAAATTATTTACAACTCATCATATTTTAATAGTAATAAAAATTTTTTTAGCTGATTAAACTTAGTTTTTACAGTTAATAATTAACAATCAAGTAAACTCTGTAAGTGCAAATTTTAGAGTAAACCATCTTAAAATAAGTTCGACTGCTTACTTATAACTATACTAAACTACATTTAAAGTATTTAAAAAAGCTTTATTAACTTTCAACTCAGGCTTATCAGAACAGCTTCTTGAACGGTCAAACTTAAGTAAAATTAATAAAACTTTAAATCTAAACCAGGGCCATGACAGATACTCAGGGGTCACGAGCAGCGAAGGGGTCAACGGGGCGGTCACGAGCAACAAAGGAGCCACAGGGGGTATTAAGTTCATAATTTGAAACTCCCACTAGGTATTGATTTACAAACGAAGAGCAGAAAAAAAGGTCTTATGTGTTTTTAATGGTAGTTTTGAAAAATACACTAGATATTCTAAAGTTGCAGATGAAGAGCAAAAAAAGGTCTTAGGTGCTTTTTTATGGTAGTTTTCGAGTAATCTTCGGTCAGGGCTTTATTAATTTCTTTAATTGGGGCAAATAAAAAAAAGTGTGAAGCCCTGATCTATACATTTACCTTTTACCCACCTCACTTAAACATATAAAATAGTAAAACAAATATAAAAGTCTTATAATAAAGTTTTATGTAAAACAAAAAATTTTGAAGCCGACGACCCGTCTGTAGTGCAATTAAAAGTACAAATCTAAATTTTAAATTATTCTATATTACAAAACTGTAGACTGACATTCGCAATTTAATCCTTAACTTCCAAAATTTTATTAACAAAGTACATTTAAATTAAAACTCAAAAAATCTAAAAGTACTTTTTAAAATTTATAATATTGTTTATAATACTTTTAGTTCTTAGATTGGGCTGCAAAATGTTTTTAAAATGCAAAGTACTTCAATTATAAATTAAATTAATTTTACCTGGATCAGGAATATCGGCATGTTGACTCATTCCTTCTTTACAACGATCAACAAACTCATTTCTACAATTTTTCCTTCCGTGTATGTTAGGCTGGTTTTCAAGTTTTTTTCTTTTGAAAAGGTTAGCACACATTTTCCAGACTAATCCAATTTTTTTGTTGTAAAAAATATTAATTGCTGTAGATTTTTAAAGTTATAAAAATTAACAATTTTAAAATTAAAAAATTGGTTGTCATGTTTATCTATTTTTATTTATATAATCTGTATTTGTCAGCCATGGGTTTTAATCTTACAACGTACAACACTAAAGTTATTTAAAGTCGTCAGTAGGGCTCTTTTCCAATAGGCTACACATTTTAGAAATAAAAGCTGCTATGTTTTAAACAAAAAAAATATTTTTTGAAAACATTGCTAAGTTTCGTAATCAATTATAAAGTAATATTATGTTGAAATCATCGTTTTTTTTTCTAATTTCGTAATAATTTTTCATTGTTTGTAAAATTAATTTTAAAATATTGCAAAGTCATCTAAACTAAGAAAATATTAAAATTTATTTTTTATATTTGTTTATATTAGAAAGAGTAAACATGTCAGTGTCTGAATCTTTTAGGTTACTAAAAAACCTATGAAAAGCTAAGCACAAAGTAATTAAATTATACAAAACACGTAAAATAATAAATGTTAACTATATAACAAAATTAGACTTACAAATTAAAAATTTATATCCCAAACAAATATCTAAGTAAAACGTTTTTCTTTCAACTATAAAACCCTAAAGGTAAAAAATTTCTCCATTAAATTAAAAAATTTAAGTAAATATTATAAACGTTTTTTTGAATGTCTTTAGATATATTTGCTTTTATAGTAATAATAAGATTTTAAAAAATTATTTAACAAAACGTAATACAAAATGGTATTTTTAAATCCACGGAATAGAAATATCATTAAAATGTACATAAATTGTAGGCCATTAAAACTAACAAACTTGAATAGTAATAGTTTGTAAAACACCCAAACTCTGAAAAGTTGTATATCTAAAATATAATCAAATTTAAATAGAAAAAAGAAGGCTACTAAATGCTGCTTTAGATAAGTTAAATATTGACAATTATTGATTATATTTTATAGAAAGAACAAAAACAAATATTAAAAAATATATATAAACTTGCGAATTTAAAAAACCAGTTAGTTTTGGTCAAAACTTTTATACAAGATATAAATCTAACAGGAACAGAAACATGTCTAAAATATTAACATAACTTATTTTTTTATTTGCACTTGTTTATATTTTAGCACTTATTTTAGACCTAACCTGTTACTCTTAGCTCAGATCCCTTAGAATAAACTTATAAAATGCTGTCTGCTATAAGAAGGTTTTATTACCCAGTTATTCCTGATAAAGTTGCTTAATTAGTTCCATTTAATAAACAAAAAAAAAACAGTTATTAATTTTATAGTGTTTCTAATCACACTTTGTCATAAATATGTTTTTAATCAAATTTATCTGTCTAAACTTTTATAATAATAAGGTAAATGCTAAAAATTTATCAAAACTTTTTAATTCAATCATGCTTAAAAATTACAATTATTAAAAAAACATAATCAGAGGAAACATAATAAGTATTTTTGTTGAAAAATTTTTTTTAATACCTGTTATTTTAAAGAGTAATGGATAAGGAAAAGTAATTAGGATAATTAACTAAGTTTCTTGAAAAGGCGTGAAATTAGTTTAATAGTCAATATCTATACTTATTTTTATACAAAAAACACATTAAATTATCTGTAGGTTTGTAGCATTCATTTCACAGGTTTAATTAAGTTAAATCACGTAGCTAAAAAACTTCAAGCCCTTAACATTATTTAAAGATCAAAAGAAAACAATTTCTCACTATGAATTAGATTTATTCATAGTTTTCAAACTAACACCTACTAATACTAATAGTTTTTAATACACTAAAATTGTGCAGCATAATTATTTTTAGCTTATAGTATTATATATTGTCTAAACTGAATAGTTTTAAAATTTATAATATTTTTTTTAAAGACTATAACTGCTTTTATCTGTACCTTACCATCTTAAACTCTAAGAGAAGCTAAGTAAATGATAGTAAAAATATAAAATTGACATTCTGGCTTTTTCTTTTAATTTTTCAAAACAATTATCTATTTATACCAATCAGGGGCGTTGTGTGGGTTCGAGCATTAGAGTAGAAACTACTAAAAAAAGCTAAAAAACTTATTATATATTTTGAAAGCTGTTAAATCTACTCTCTTCCAAACACACTTTTGTTTACAAACAGTTTGTTGTAAATGTAGTATTTTTATTTCACTAATTTAGTTTTTAAAATTAATGAAACAAAAGACTTTTTTAACTACTATTAAATCACTGCACTGCCTGACAAAATACCGCGTGTCGCCACAAACACTCAGTCTACCAAGCATATCTGTAAATACTTTTTTTACCCAACTTCTTTGAAGTATTTAAGAAAAATTTAAAAGTAAAGTTTTTATAAACTTGTTATGCCTTATATACTTTACATTTATCAGTTTTAATAGTATGTTTTTACAGTATTATCTCGACCTTAATTGAAAAAAAGAGCTGATTAATGTGTGTTTTATTAACTAATGAGAACACTAAGCCTACTAATAAAATTTACCATAATTCAAATGTTCTCAGCTTTTGAAAATCATAAATAGCTGCATTATGAGGGCAATTTTGCTACCGAGTAGATTTGCCATGTGCTAATATTGCAATGCCATCTGAGCACCGAATACTGAATAAACATTTGTTTGTATTAATTTAAAATTTTGTGCTTAATTTATTTTGTGGCTTTTAACTATTCTACAGAGCGTTATTGCAATTTAGGGTTGATATATTAGGTTCATAAATCAAGAAGTACAACATATTATATTTTTCATTTAACTTATCAATACTAGATATATTAGATATATGTTACTTGAATTGTATCTTTGTAGCTTTTTTTGGTTTACTTTGACTTTAAAATTGTTACCAGCTTTCTGTGACTTAAGGACTTGAATTGTATCTTTGTAGCTTTTTTTGGTTTACTTTGACTTTAAAATTGTTACCAGCTTTCTGTGACTTATTAGGATTTAAATTGTGCTAAAAATCTTTGTGGCTTGCTTTGACTTAAACATTGTCACCAACTTTTTTTTACTTGTTAGGACTTAAATTGTGTCAATACCCTTGGTGATTTACTTTGACTCAAACATTTTCACAAACTTTCTGTGACTTTTTAGGACTTAAGTTGTGCCAATAATCTTTGTTGCTTAGTTTGACTTAAAAATTGTCACCAACTTTCTTGACTTAGTGACTTGAATTGTATCTTTGTAGTATTTTTTGATTTACTTTGACTTTAGAATTGTTACCAGCTTTCTGTGACTTAAGGACTTGAATTGTATCTTTGTAGCTTTTTTTTTGGTTTACTTTGACTTTAAAATTGTTACCAGCTTTCTGTGAATTTTTAGTACTTAAGATGTGTCAATAATCTTTGTTGCTTAGTTTGACTTAAGAATTGTCACCAACTTTCTGTGATTTATAGACTTGAATTGTATCTTTGTAGTATTTTTTGATTTACTTTGACTTAAAATTATAACCAGCTTTCTGTGACTTTTTAGGACTTAAGTTGTGCTAATAATCTCTGTTGATTAGTTTGACATAAGAATTGTCATCAACTTTTTGTGACTTATTATACTTAAATTCTGTTAATAACCTTAATATACATTACCCTTATAATACTTTGTACAAAATTATCCCTAATGTCTATTGGTTTTCTTAGAACCCTGTTCTTTCTGGTTATAGGTAGAAACTCAAGGCTTTTAGAAGGCAAGTATTGCTTATTGCAATTGAATATGATTCTAAAAACTTAATGCTGTAAAATTTTTCTAAACTACTACTATCTATTTAGAAAAAGTGAAAAAAATATAGGAATGTTAGATAAAATTGTAATAAAAACTACTTTCGTGATAAAACATAATAAACAAGTAAAATTTTTTGGTAAAATATTTTCTTGGTCTTATTAAACTGTGACGTAAAATACTCGTTATTTTATACCTGATGACGCAATGTAGGGTACCAGTGTAGTGTACTGTACAACCACACTAATACTCAAAATAAATTTTAACTTTATTTATACTAATTGCTGATATCAAATAATACATATGGCTTCTCTATGTGAAATTAGGCATTACTTGATAATATATTGTATTCAAAAACAATTGCAAACCCAATAAAAAAAAAGAACATCATAATTTAGATTTAGAAAATACTTTAGTTAAGGTAAAACCTTTTACACAAGATATATTCTAACAGGAATATATTTTTAAAATGTATAAAAACTACTAATAAAAACTAACATTGCTAAAAAATAATTTATATAAAAACAAAAAACAATATACAAGTATATTTTGGAATGACATGTTCACTGCACAAGCCTGTGTCTAGAATGCCTTCCAACTCCAATTGTTGAGAGTGAATAAAAATGTTTTTAGTATAAGATTGTAAACTTGCATCAGTAAACTCGTGATTTCTATTTATTTTCTCCTTAAAAAACTCGCATCAGTATAATATTTAACTTTGTAGCTTTCTCATATACGCTTATATGAACAAGATGTTTAACTCAAAAATTTCTCAAAACTAAAAAAAAAAGTTTTCACTAAAAAATTAAATAAAAAAAATCGAAATTAGATGTAAAAGTTGAATTTTTAATATCAATAAAGTTAATTTCATTCTTTAAAAAACCTACTTCAAATTCTTTTTTGTTTTATAAGGTTTTTTTGAATAAGAAATTCACTAACTATAAAACTATTAATCTTATACAGTTTGAAAAAGAAACTTTTAATTAAATTTTAGCAACCTAAATGTCTCTCAAAAATCTGTTTTTGAACATTTCAAAGGGCTTCATTTTTATATTCAAATGTCCTGACTTTTTCACGTATTGTTTTAATTTTTATAACATTAGAATAACTGTAGCTTTACATAAATTTTTTCATTAAATTGCAAAGTAGTTGTTCACATCTGCTATTAGTTTGTTTTAAAAAATATTATTAGTTTTTAATGTTGTATTTGAGATCTAGGACTAAAAAACCAAAAGTTTTTTTTATCAAATACTAGGTTCATGGACAAAACTTTTTGACTACCTTTTTTAGTAATTTTGAAAAATAAATTAAATTTGATTCTAGCTAAGTTATTTTAACTGGAAGTTTTTGATAAATAATTTATTTACATATCATTTAATAACAAAGCTTAATGCTAGATTTGATTAGTTGCTTGTTTTTAGTTTCTTATTTATAAAATATTTTGTTATTTATTTTAGCTGCACCATGTTAGGAAAAAAAAAGTTATTGTCAGAACAGAACTTAGATTGGTATTTAAGTTATTTTACTAAAAATAAATGCACTGGATTACATAAAAAATTTTAAATAAAGTCTTACTCGTCTTTTCAAATTGTTTAAAGATAAAAAATGTAGCAGAGAGCTTTTAGACAAACTTTTAAATTTCTCAAGTATAAAATTGAAAATTACTGCACAAAGTACACTATCATTAAACAAAAAAAGGGCAACCCCGCTGAAAAAGTCTAGAAACGCCCCTAGGCCGCAGCTAAATACGCTTTGGTGAATTTAATTATTATTTATTGGTTCAACAGGATTCGATAGCCGTTGGTAGCTCGCTGGACAATTTTCATTTAAAAGTTGCTCGTGAGCAAGATTATTTAACAAAAAATTCTTCGAGGGCCACATATACTAAAGTATAATGATATATGATAAAGTAAACAACAATAAAATAATTGTTAAGTAGTTGAGAAAAGATTTTTTTCTCAATAAAAGCTTAATGGCTATCATTCGAGTTTTCACATGTTTGCTACTAGTATTGTTTATCTCTTTTTATAAGTTTATTAAAAGTATTATACAGTAACCTCTCGCTTTTTTACGCACATTGAATGTGTCCACAGAAAATGTGCGTAAAGATACGAGAAATTGTAATGATACGAGATGTACCAAATATACTTACTATAATGACTGTTTTATGATATTTCATCTAGTTAAAAGCAGATTGGGGACTTTCCTACTTTTAACAATTTGAAAACAAAAGATAAAACTATACATATACTAAACAAAAGGATTTAAATTTATAAAAAATAATAATACGTGTAGAAATAATTAATAAATTTAATTATAAGAAGATTTTATCTTTACCTTTATATATATGTGACTTATTTGATACTTAATATTTATATTCTATTCTACTTAGCAAATTCAATTTTTACTTAAGCATTTGTTTACAATTAAGAAATGGTGTGATGTCTATATTAAAATTTGTTTCTATAGTCTTTTACAAAAATATGTATTTGGTGCTGCAATGGATTTCTTCTTTTTAACTAAGTATAAAAATTTTATAAAAATGTTTAATAAACATTGTTTATGTTACTACAACTTTTTTTTATTTTGACCTTTGCTTTGCCCAGATAAGGATAAACTTTTCTTGCATTGTATTAAATATATATTAATGAATTTTTTAGTGGAAATGGTATTTCATTCCATAAGAATCTGAGAAATTGGAAATATACAATAAACATTAATTGTTTGATATTAAAAAAAATAAAAATTTTTTTTTTGAATTCTAAAATGCGTAACTAAACGAGACTGCGTAACGTCACAAGTGTGTAAAAATGCGAAAGGTAACTTTTGTTCCATTCAAAATATAACGGAAAATATTTCACATCGACTTCGTTTTCAGTTTCAAAACTATAGTTTGGTTTCAACTTAGCATGCATATCATTTTTTTCCTTTTTTAAAAGTTTAATTTTGTTTTGTACTTTTTAATTTCGTAATCAGAAGTGAATTTAAACTTCTTCTCTTCGTTTTTATAATCATACTTTGGGGCACCACACAAGCTCATATTTGCAAATGCCTCTTCAAAACCAATGCCATCTCTTAAAAGATCTTTCTCATGGTTCTTGTCAGTGCAGTACAGCATATATTTTTTCTTGTAATCTTTTATAAAATTTTTGAGTAATTCATCGGAACAAAAATCATGTATTTTCCAATCGCAACTGCTCTCAGGAAATCCTTTCCACTTGACTCTGAACTGCAAGCTGACGTTTTTAAATTGGTAATCTGAGATATACTCTACGACTTTCTCCTTATTGCTGGATTTTCTTTCAGGTGTTGCATAGACAGGCGGCAATTATTCACGAGTCAAATCTTGAGTTCACCTTAAAAGTTGTCTATTAGCTATTCTTTTAGACTTTTTAAATGGCAAAACGGAAAGAAACTGCTTTGGAAAACAAAAAAAGTTTTATTTTTATTGTTGTAAGTATGTACTTATATCAACATCATTTTGTTTCGGATTCGATGGTGTTATTCTATAATATATTTTCGATGCAGTAGTTGTATTCAGTTTTATACCTTTAAGCATGTAAAATTGTTTAAATTTGATGCCTAATTAGTAACTTTAGTATTATATATAGTCAAAAAAAATTACTGTGTTACTAAAGTAGAAACTTTTTTACAGAAAATAAATTTTGTAATGTAAGGTAAATCTAAAACATGTATGCCTGTATATTAAAAAAATAAGTTTATATATAAAATCACTTAGTTAACAAACAATATATGCAATTTTTTAAATTTTTAAGCAGATTTTAAGACGTTTTATTTTCTAAATATATCGACTGAACTAATTATATTTTTTATATATTTAAATAACTTTGCTATAAAGATATAACCAGATTTTGATTTCAAACAAATAGCCTATGTAATAAATGACTTCAATTAACAGCATTATATATTTACACAGTTTTTTTTAAGCTTTCATGATGATTTTTTATCTTAATTTATCTGAAACACAAAAAAAAAGTTAGTTAAAAAACTAGAGTTTCAATTAGTCATACTATTCTTAAATAAACTTCAAGTACAAGTACAACTGTTAGACTCCTTTGAAAATTATATTGTTAAAAAATGTTAAATGTTAATACTATAAATCACCTAAAGGAATTTTTATGACTATGTTTTAATTGTCCTAGAATATTAAATTTATATGTTTTAATACAATAAGTTATTTTCGTATAACCAACGTGGAATTATTTAGCATTAAATTTTCAGCCACTTCTAAATATTTTAAAGAATAACTTTTCTCTACTCAATGCAAGTATAATAAAGTTTGAAAAATGCAAGTTAAGATATATTGTGTCTATACGAAAAAGTTGTTCTAATATTTTATCTGCTTTACAATGAAATATCTGTTTAAATATTTTTATAATCCTATTCTCACAACACTGTTTTGCGACTAAAATTACAAATTTAATTTTCATTCTGTAAGCTACATTTCAAGACTTGTGGCTGACTATTTGATTTGATTAAAAAAGTTATCGTAAATCATATAATAAAACTATAACAACTTACTTATATAGAGGTAGCTTTTAGTAAGAAAATAATTCAAAAAACTGTAAATGTACAATAATATTATAAAAAAAAATTTAGTCAAATGTAGATATATAATTTTAAGTGCTTTTATTAAATTCGTTTACAACTTGATTGTATTGAATTTTTTAGAAACATCATTTAAAATAAGTTTAAAATCCTCAGGCTTGGTTCATAACTAATATTTATAACATTTGTATATAACTTTAAATACTAAAATATTTTAAACAAATTTAGATTTATATCTTAAAGAGAAAACGAAAGAATTTTGTTTAAAAAGATTTATTTAAATCAGGGATGTGTTTTGACTGGCTTCCTGTTCACCCTCTGTAAAATGTAAAAAATAGCGTTATAAAAAATATTAAGTGTAGTTTTCATTTTAAATATTTTGCTAAAGTTTTTTAACAATATAGTTAATTTTTATTATTAAGTTAAGTTAAAATAAATTTTTTAAAGAACTACGTCAAAGTGGCGTAGTTAATTTTCTATTTTTTGAAAAAATATGTTTAAACTATACAAAAGTATATGAGCGTTAATTAAGATCGACTACCTTTTTTTTTGCAATTTTTTAAAAAATTCCAAATTTTAGATCCAATTATTTTTCTCATCTTTAAAGCTTATTAATGTTTTTTTTCATTCTAAAGTACGCTTATTTGTCTTTAATTTAAAAACACATCCATTAGAATGGGGTTTGAATTTTTTATTATGACCCTTAAGAAAAAAAAAAAAGAACTTTTACTCTAACTGATGTTTTAGTTAAGACAGAAAAGCTTTTTTATTATTATTCTTACTTTGCTGTGTTCTCAAGGGTCGTTGTTTTTTTTCTAAATAATAATTTTTTTAAAATATATACAAATATGCCCTAATGTTAATTTAAAGGACTTTCAATTTTTTTATGGTCACTATAGCAATGAAAAAAAAAATATACAACCTTAATAAACTTAGTTATGGCTATTTAAATGATTTACGCTTTTATTTTTTTAAACTATTTTATGTAAGACATGACCTATGTATGTTAAATTAAAATTATTATTATTTGAGCATGAAATCTTTCACATTTTATTAATTATTTAGTTGGTCCACGCTTTTACCTTTTTGCCCTCAAAGTCAAAATCTGCGGCCTGCGATCTCCTTTTAAGCCAAAAATATACATTTTAACAACAATAAATCAAAGATTTTGTTTTAAAAACCTACATTTAGACTCTAAATTCAATAATTAATTCTATTAATTATCTAATAATTCTTAGTGTATACATTTTGCCACTGATTACGAGAACATTTTTTATTTGTGTGCAGCCCTCAATTTTTTTTCTAAATAGTGCGACGCGCAAACAGTTTTCGTCTCAGAAAATTGACCCGCAATTACATAATGCTGCCAACTCCTGATTTATACTATATCTATTAAAAACACCTACTAAAATTGTATACTTTTGAAATTTTAACTTTAAACAATTAGTGCATTTGTTCGATTGTTAAAAAGTTATCTAGTTGTGTTTAAAAAATAAATAGCCATTCTTTCACAAAAGTTTTGTATAACCAGATATTTTATAATTGTTTTTACTAAATTTTAAACGATTAGTGTTCAGATCAGATTATTTAACTGATATAAGTTTTAAATATCATCTTAAATTTTAAATCAGCTGTTAATTTTTGAAAATAGGATTTAAAAAATGATGTAAAAACTAAAAATGTTTTTCGATCATTAAGATAAATTAATATTAATATTCACAAGATTTCATTTTGAGTTTGTTGTTCATAAAATATTTCATTATTTATATTAGCATTACAATTTAGAAGAAAACTATCACATCATCAAAAAAAAAGGACTTAAAGTTTTATTTAAATAATTTTACTTTAAAAAAAGATTTGTCAGCTACAATTGTAGTTTAGTTCAATTAAAGTTCTTTTAAAATTTTTAGCGTAAGTTTAGAAAATTTTCTAAACAGAAGCAAAATTTTTGTTTGCAGACAGCAGATTGCGTACCTTTCTATAGACTATATTATAATTCAGATAAACTTACAATAAAATTTCTAGAATAGGAGTGGGCAACGTACGGCCCGCGGGCCGTATCTGGCCCGCTGGGTGAAAATGACCGGCCCCGACCGTTTTTTAGTATAATGGGATCCGAACCGCAAGTGAAAATGATCGGCCCGTGAGCAAATTTACATGCCCGCAAAGGGTCAATATTAATTTTTTTTTTAAACAACTTTACATCATACTTTTACAAAACAAAACAGGAAGAATTTTGACTCCAAAAACATGCTAAAAAATTTCTTTATAAATTAATGCGTACTAAAAATTACACCATTTTGTCCTAATATTTTGTTGTTCTAGCTTAGTTGGAATATCTTTTTGTAAAATTACACCAATGAAAGTGTTTTTTTAAGTACGATACTTTACATACGTACATTTGTCAATAACAATGTCAATTCTATTTAAAGACGTTATTCAAACATCCGACATGTCTTAATCTACATCGGGCATGGTAGAGGGGGGGTCCAACATTTTTTTTTACTAAAAATAACATTAGATCTTATATAAAAGTTTAAAGTGCAGATTACAAGCCAGTTTTTACAGAATTAAAAAATATTATTTAACTTTTGAGATATTATAGATTTAATAAAATATTTCCAATACAAACATATGGACCGCAAGTTTTTCGGGGACAATTTTTTCGGAAATTTAAAAAATCACTAAAAACCTATCTTCTCCTTCATTTTTTGAGATAAATACCTCAAAATTTCAGGAAAAGCTCCTTTTATAATTTAGAAGACTTTGATTTTTATAATTCAAAAAATATCAAAAAATAAAAACTTTAGATTAAAAAAAAAATAGGTAGTTTTTTTTTTAATAAAATTTTATTTTACAAAATTAAAAAGAAAACCTGCATTAAATCTTTTTCAAATTTAATAATACACTTTCTGTAGAAATTTGAAGAAAATTGCTTTAAAAATAAAGGAGGAGAGAGATTTTTAGTGAAATGGTCTTTTTTCGCATTTTTAGTTTTGCGCCTTCCATTAAGAACCTATTGAGGTCACTGACTTTGACTGCTCATATCTCAAAAAATACTTTGAATTTTTTTAAACGGTTGAAAATGTCTGATAGCTTGGATAAAACTTTGTAAAATATGATCAACTTGTAAAAATCAAGGTGGACCACCTCCCTATGCTCTTAGTTGTCAGACTCATAAATTTATTTGAGTTTAAAGGATTTAAAATCGTGATCAACTGTATTTAATAATTAGATTCCGGTTCGATACGAAACCTTTTTTGTATTTAATCCTTTTGTTTGTATTAGAATCCGACCAGAGTTGTTGTAACTTACACTAGAAATTCTACAGTCTGGAGGTGTTGTAACTAACACTAGAAGTTCTAGAGTCTGGAGTTGTTGTAACTAACACTAGATGTTCCAGAGTTTGGAGGTGTTGTAACTTACACTAGAAGTTCTAGAGTCTGGAGTTGTTGTAACTTATGCTAGAAATTCAAGAGACTATAGTTGTTGTAACTAACACTAGATATTCTAGAGTTCGTAACGATAATTAAGAAAGGTCTCGTTTTATCTAAAACTACAAGTGCGGATCACAAAAACGTTTATTTTTAAAGCCTGCGACCAATTTGACAACTAAATACCTAACGACTCTTGCGACGAAGCGATGTTCAGTGCTTAATTCTCTAGCATAAATAAGTTATCAGGATATTTCTAATTAAATTTTCTAATCAGTTTTATAACTTAACAGCAAGGGCGTCGCGTGAGTGGTGCATTGTTGAATAATAGCTTAAAGATCTTTAAAAAAATTTTAAGTATCTGTAACTTTATAGTTATTATATATATAAAGTAGAAAGAGATATCACTCATTATGCACCCTAGAAAGACTGTACAGAGCAAACGCTAACAAAAGAAAAATCCTTGATAAGAGAAATGAACTAATTAAACAATGCTTTTATTACCCTAGGGAATATTTTAAATTATTTCTAGTTTCAATAACTTGATTATTTTTCGTTGTAATTTTTTTTTTGTTTTATTTATGTTTGTATATTGTATATACTTTTGTTTTGAGTTACAATCTTTTGATAAAAAATTATTTTTTTTTCTAAAAATTACAAACAAACTCTAATGTTAACATTTTTCAAAGCTTAATATAAAAAATATTATTTTACGAGGGTTACTTAGGCTCGAATATTTTTTTCATAATTATTTTTTCATAGGTATAAACTTTAAACCCAGTTATTTTCCAAATCTTATGAAAAACCTTAAATTTTTTAAGGGGCCCACTCAAAAATTCAAACCCCAAACAGGTGGATTTTTTAAAGTTAAAGACAAAAGAACGTTCTTTAGAATAGTTGAAAAGTTCAAAGTTAACTTTAAAGATATAGAAAAAAGCTGGGTCTAAGTTTTGGAATTTTTTAAAAATTGTAATAAAAGCTATTCGGGTCAAAGTAACCTTCACATTTTTATTTTCTGTTTCATCACACAGTATATTTTTGTTTTTTAGCTTTTGTTAGCGTCTGATGAACTGCTCTGCAGAGAAACGGCATAACGCAATAAAAGTTAGACAACAAATTAGAATAATTAACTACTTATACATTACAAATTAAGATTTTTTAATTTTTAATAAACTATAATATGACTAAAGTAAAAGTATTCATTGTCATATTAATCAGTGGTTAATAATTCAATATTTAATAATTAAATGTTAATTTAGAGGAAAAAAAAATTCCATTTATACATTTAATCTTTAGTTTTTAGTATAAATTTTAAAAGGCAATTGAAAAATTAACATACAAGTTTCTTTGTATATTCTTTTAAATGAAAGTTTAAATTCTAAAAAGCTTATCATCTGTAATTGTATTTAAAGTTAATTGAACAACTATCTGTATCAGTAACTACCAAGTCTATTGTGTTTCAATCAACATTTGTTTAGTGTTTGTAAAAAAATAATATAAAATATTAAAATGATAATAAATACAAACTGTAATACTTTATGCAAGCATAATCTAATTACATTGATGTAATTTAAAACTGTTCAAAGAGATAACAAAAAATTATATCACCAATATAAAACAGACAAAAATCTTAAAAAGCTTGCAGAGTTACCTATATTTAATCTTATCTAAATATTTTTTTGCACAAACCTCGATTTTCTAAACTATAAAACTTAAATAATTTTACTTTGTAATTAACTACGACATTTATTTTCTGTTAACAATTTTATGACGTTAGAACATTAAAAACTAGATGTGATCATTTAATTTATGAACTAGACATTTAAGTTATTCAGTTTTTACATTAACAATAGTAAACAGTTGAATTGCGCTTAATGCTTAAAAAGTATATTTTTGTTAACTTTAAGCTTGTTAAAGTTGTTCTTTTAAATTATTTACATTATAAAAATAAGCTAAAACGTTTTTAATTTGCTTAATAACTTCAACAGCTGTTTTATAATCAATGATGCCACATAGAAAGTCTATTAGAATTGCGAGCAAACCTGTGAAAATATATAAAAACACTTTTACTCGTAAAAAGTTGACTCCTGTCAGTGCCACACCTAAATCCAGCAGTGAGGAAAAAGTTGTAGAGTACATATCTGATTACAGATTTCAAGACGGCAGCTTGCAGTTCAGAGTAAAGTGGAAAGGATTTCCAGAAAGCAGTTGCGATTGGAAAAATCGTGATTTATTTCGCGCTGGAGATCTTCAAAATTTTTTGAAAGACTACAAGAAGAAGTATCTGCTGTACTGCACTGACAAGAATCACGAAAAAGATCTTTTAAGAGACAACCTTGGTTTTGAAGAGGCTTTTGCAAAGATGAGTTTATTTGGTATCCCAAAGTATAAGTATAGAAACGAAGAGAAAACGTTTAAGTTTACTTCTAATTACGAAATTAAAAAGTATAAAGCAAAAGAGCTTTTAAAAAAGGAAAAATTCAAAATGAACACTGCTTTAGAACCAAGGTTTAACTTTGAAATTGAAAACGAAGTCGATGATAAATATCTACCGTTATATTTAGTATGGAGCAAAGATTATCCAGGTCTAGAAGGATTTCCGAAATCAGCTGAAAATAAAGAACTTAAGCCGTGTAAATGCAAAAATAACTGCTCAATCGAACTCGTAGAAGGAATAAACAAGAAACGCGTTAAATGCTGCTTCAATCCTGAAAATCATTACGAATCAGACGGAAGAGTAAAACTTGTTAGTAATGATTATAAGCTCAAGGAATGCGATTCCAGCTGTCAGTGTGACAAAACAAAATGTCTCAATCGAGTTGTCCAACAAGGAAGCAACTGCAACCTTTGCCTTTTTAGAACCTTGGGTAGAGGCTGGGGCGTCAAAACAAAGGAAGAGGTATTTACATATCAGAGTATTGCGGCGAAATCATAAAAGAAGATGAATATGAAAGACGCCAAAAAAGGTATGAAAATTTGAAGAATAGTTACTCTCTTATAATACCAAATGACGAACAAAACCTTCCGGCTTTACCATTGATCCAACGGTTAGCGGAAACGAAGCTAGGTTCTTCAACAATTCTTGCAAGCCGAACATGCAGTTTATCGAAGTGAACACCGACAAGAAGTCAACGTTTAAAAGAGTGGCCTTTTTCGCTAATCGCGACATTGACGAGGAGGAAGAGCTCACTTGGAATTACGGATGGGGGAATGCTATAGTGTGTAAATGTGGCCACTGCAAGAAATGATTCTGTTTTCGTTTATTTGATTATCTTACTATATTCTGTGAATTATTTTCGTTACTTTGTTTTGAATGTTTTTGTTGTCTCCATGGTGTTATGTTTAGCATTAAAATCCTTGTTTGTTAAAGTTATGAATTTTTACTAGTTAAAATTAATTAAAGATTTAATTTATTTATACAAAAAAATCTGAATACTCTCCCTAAAACGCTTTGTAGAAACTAAAAACAACGAGTTGACTGTACAATCTTAATACAAGTTTGTATAAATACAGCTATAGTTAAGTAAGTAATTATCTCACATTAGATTTAACATTTTCATTCAAATTTAATTTAAAATTTTAAACAAATTTAAGTCTAAAGAAAGGTTTTCAGTGATATAAAATTTAGTATCTAAATAATGTTTCGGTTGCTGGTTAAACTATTTAATATATTTTGTATTACAATAAAGCATTATTTAATTATTATAATTTTGATATAATTTTATTATTATTTTTAATTTAATTAAGCCAGTTGGATCAGTTACCCCACGTTTGTATGGCTTACCAAAAATTCATAAAGAAAACATTCCTTTGAGGCCCATTTTATCTATGGTTAACTCAGCACAACATAAGTTGGCAAAGTTTTTAAACTCGTGTCTCGAACTAGTTTTAAAACACTTCTCGTCATATTGTTTAAAGAATTCATTTACGTTTGTAGATAAAATTGAAGAAATGGAAGCTAGTAATACGTTTATTGCGTCTTTTGATGTTAAAAGTCTTTTTACTAACGTACCGTTGGAAGAGGTTATTAAAATTTGTGTTAATACATTGTTTAAGTTAAGTAAACCTACAATTAGCAGAATTAATTTTAAAAAACTTTTGAAACTTGCAACTTCTGGTGTCAAGTTTAGTTTTAATTCGTTAATTTATTCACAACAAGACGGGATAGCCATGGGATCCCCCTTGGGACAAACATAAGCAAAGATATTTATGGGTTATATTGATTAAAATTTGTTCCTGCGTTCAAAAATAATTTATTGTATCTAAGGTATGTGGATGATTGTTTTGTTTTACTTAAAAGCGAGAAAACTATGGATATATTATTTAATATTTTAAATAATGCTCCTGAACTTGCATTCTTAGACGTACAAATTAAACGAAAAGAAAATAGATTTTTAACTTCGGTTTACAGAAAGAAAACTTTTACAGGATGTTATTTAAATTTTCAATCAAACTGCAGTTTAAAGAGAAAAGTAAATTTAATAAAAACTTTGTGTCATCGGGCACACAAAATTTGTTCTCCGGAGTTGCTATTAAGTGAAATCAAACAAATCAAAACACGTTTAAACAAAAACGGTTACCCACAAGAGTTAGTTAACAAAACAATTCATTTACAGGTAAAAAAATTGGATAGAATAAAGACAATAGGACCGGAAAAATGTGTAGTTACTTTAAAAATTCCATTTATTAATAAAAGCTCAGAGATGTTAGAAAAAAAAATTAGACAATTAGTAAGAAATACTTATTAGGCAGCGAACCTTAGAATTGTTTTTACCTCTAAACCACTAATAACACCAGGTGGTAAGGATCAAGTATCAAAATTAAATAAAATTATGGTAATCTACCAGTACAGTTGCTGTTGTACAGCAGTTATATTGGATTAACAACTAGACATCTTAGGAAGAGATTAAAAGAACACATACCAAAATGTGTAGAGAATTTTTGCCTGTCAGATAAGAAAGACGATATTCCGGTTAAGGTTTTAAACGCATCTAAACGTTCATCTATTTCAAAACATTTAGTTAGTAATCCAACTTGTGCAAACAATTATAATATAGATAGATTTAAAATTATTAAAATTTGTAGCAATGTTTTTGATTTGATTAAATTAGAAGCCATTTGTATTTTGTTAAGGAAACCTGTTTTATGTAAGCAAAAAGATTTTGACTATACTGTTTCTTTATTTTCGTAACACTTTATAAGAATTGTTTTCATTTTATTTATGTTTAGTTTTACTGTAAATCAATCATAACGAAAAAGGACTTATTTGGTTTTAACTTTTACTAATTCCTTTGTCTTTTATTAATCTCTAAATTACTTGATTACTTGGTTATTATATAAATCTGTAAAATCTTATCATTTGTTATCATTGTACTCTACTGAAGAGAATTGATCGAAATATATTTAGTGTTTTTGAAAGTGTGTGTCTTGAATAACTTATTGTAATTTACAATAAAGCTACAAAATTGCTCCTTTATTTACAGTATGTAATTCATTAGCTTTTTTATTGCCTCTTTAAGTAAAAAATGCTCCTTTTTCTATATTGAAACTTAATACCTGACATCATTATTGTTTCATTAACAATAACCATAGCCTTAGTTTAAATAAGTAATTTTCTTGATACTTTTAGAGAATAATAATATAATAATATTATAATTTATAGTTGTTTAATAAAATATTGATTTACATCTTATATATACATGATACACCTATTAACACGCTTCTATTTACATTTTATAGCGGACTTTGAACGCTATGCTAGCTAAACGAAAATACTTATTACAACTGCGTTTTGTTGTATAAGTGGCTTTTGTTGAGTATTTAAAACTGCTTATTTATTATTTAGTAATTTCTTTCAAAAAAATTAGATGTGAAATGTAGTGTTAGTTATTTATAACAGTAAAAATATCACTATCCATGCTTAGTTTTAACAATTTATAATTTTGATTAAATATTAAATAGCATAGGTAAAATTATGTAGCAGCATTTACAAAAATAGATTGATTACCAGTTTCTTTTAGACAACTATTAATTTTGTTAGCGTTAATTGAAGCTGATGATTTATTTCTAGCTTAAACACTTAGGATAATTTTATTCTTTCAGGTAACTATTTGAGTTTTTTAGCGAAGAAAATATTAAACCTTGAAACCTGACTTACCAAACTGTTTTATAAGATATAATGACTTGATTTATTGCAATAACTGAGTATTATTATTATTATTATTATTATTATTATTATTATTATTATTATTATTATTATTATTATTATTATTATTATTATTATTATTATTATTATTATTATTATTATTATTATTATTATTATTATTATTATTATTATTATTATTATTATTATTATTATTATTATTATTATTATTATTATTATTATTATTATTATTATTATTATTATTATTATTGTTATTATTATTATTATTATTATTATTATTGTTATTATTATTATTATTATTATTATTATTATTATTATTATTATTATTATCATTATTATTATTATTATTATCATTATTATTATTATTATTATTATTATTATTATTATTATTATTATTATTATTATTATTATTATTATTATTATTATTATTATTATTAAGTTTAAGTTTATTGTCCAACGAAGGACCTAGGCATTAAAACCTAAGCCGCTATTAGAAAACGAAATAAAGGTTTTTTTATCTCAAATAGACGGTTCCACCCGAAATTGTGAAAAAAATTTCAATTTTTTCTTTGGTTATAGAAAAACGTTGAAAATGTATTAATACATTAAACAAGACGCTGTAAAAACAGACAGTAACACTAACTTAAAGTAGCCTCAATAAGTACACATTCAAATGTGGATAACGTATCAGCAAATTTAAATAAAAGATTAAAAAGCTATAGCACAGAACAGTAATAAATAAACTTTATTGTTTTTAGCCGGAAACTTTATTACATGTGGTAATTATCACATGGTCACATTGTGTACAATAAAAAGCTGTTTAAGGAAAGTTATATGGAAGTGATTGTTGTTTTTATTTACCTTTTTTTTTTGCTGTACGTTTTTTTGAATAGTTAGTGTTGATTGTTTTGAGATTTGTGAAATTCCAGTTGTTATTAAATAAAGAACTGGCATCACAAAAATATATATAAAATTGTCTTAAAATTTGCACGATGTGTTTTTGTGATAATTGCCAAATGCAAAAAAAAAAATCAGCTAAAATCTCCAAAATCACACTTTTTAGGTCCCATACAGTTAGCGTTGGGTTGGCTTTCAGAAAATCGAATTCCGCTTAAAGTTCAATTAAAAGTTAATTTTAAATCATCTTATTTTTGCAAAGGGTGTTTTTGTGAAATTTACCAAATCAGAAAAATGTTAAATGAGAACTCAAAAGTCGCTGTATTCATAAGCACCCAAGTGTACATTGTTATAATAACATCAAAAGTTTTAAAAGGTATGATTTTTTCCTACACATTGTTTGTTTAAAAGCTGTACCTAGATAACGAATTTATAGAAACCATTAAAATTAAAACAAAAGTAGGGAAAAAATTATCTATTTAGACCAGTTGAAAGAATTTTTATTTCTTAACTCACAATTTTAAGTATATTTTTGTTTACTTCAACATTCGAAATTACTAATCTCATGAATGAAATCGTTTCTTGTTTATGAACTGTTCAAATACTGACTAAAATATTAAAAAAAACAGTGAAGATTTAAAAATTTAATTTTATAGATTTTAAAATTCACAAATACTGTAACTTACTAAATAGGTACGCATTTCCTAGATACGCCTTCTGGTTTTGTACTCACTTTTAACTGAAAATTAACGTTTTTAAAATGCAATTGAGTTCCATTCTAAAAAACCCTAAAGTAGTAATTCAAAAATATTATATTTTAAATAGATTATACTGTGTTAATTTTTCATAAGCTAAAACTAAAGAAACAAGAAAGTAGTTTAAGAAATTGTATATCGAATAAAGTATTTTAAATATTTATATCCATTACTATAAAAAGCAAAAAAAAATCTAATAATTAGTAAGCAGGAGTAAAATTTATAACCATAAACTATACCTTTTGAACAAACACAACTTTTCAAAACCTTGATCAATTTTTTCGTATATATTTATCTACTCAAATATACTATATAAATTTTAAAGGTACAAAGAAATACGAGATATTTTAAAAACTTTTTTAGTTGAAAAAACACATAATTATAAATATAAAAACATGTTAAGTAGGATTGTATTAGGCTTAAGTAGGTAATAAAAGACCAAACTTTTTTATGTACGCACTTTGAAAGTTCGTACCTAGTTATCAGTTTACTATAGTAAGCTTTTTGTTTCAGTTTAAGAAAACAAAACGGTAAAGTATTGTATTATACAAGGCAAAGCTTATGTTTACAATTTCCTTAGTCAGTTTTTAATGGAAATTAAATTTTCCATTATTTAAAGAGAATAATACATTCTGACCCTCAACTTTGGTAATTAACTAACCTTAGTAAGACTACTTTGTTATACAAAAGTTACCTTGAAAAGTTATATAAGGTAAAACAAAAAATGCATTTTAAAGATAAATTTTAAGCATTAAAAACTAAGCTTTTCGAAAGTAGCGTTTTGAAAATATTATTGGCAGTTGTGTATTAAATTTTAGTGCTTGGAAAATTAAGCTAAACGAGTAATGAATTGTGCAATTAGTATTTAGTTAGATATAGGTGCAATATAAAATATATCTGTTACAGTAGTGTACCGTTTAGTTCTAGTAAACTTTTTAGTTGTTGGATTTTCAAAACATTTTGTAAATTTTAAATAAAGGATTTTAGCTTTCTGCAGACAGCAGATTGTATTTCTACTAAATACACCTTGCCTTTTAGAATAAAAGACTTACGTACTGTTTTAACATTGCAATGTTTAAATTTAGAAAATAATTTACAGCATAAAAGTTTAATGGTCGATAAATTTATAAAGAGTTAAGACATACTTTTGTATTTACTGAAATTTTAAATATATATTTAACTACAACTTACCTCAACACTTATAAACTTTTAAAATAAAACTAGTACTTTTGAAAAAAATGTAAAAAGTAAAACGACAAATAAATAAACACACAAAATTTTAAACATGCGTATTAAGTTTTAGTTGTTATTTAAAGCTTTAAAAACATGTTTTACATTTAAATTTCCTAAATAAAAACAAAAATAAAAATGAAATAAAAAGTACAGAGAAACTAAAATAAATGTAATATTTATATTATGTTTTTTTAACGATCCCAATATTGATATAATGAAAGTCCACAACTAAAGTTTAAGTAAATAATAAATTAAGTTTTTAGTAAAGAAAATGCTTTGAGTAAAACAAAACAGAAAAAAAAAACAAGTTTAGGCTGCAGTCTTGTTAGACCATTTAAAAAGTTAACGAACTCTGCCGAAGTAGAAGTTTTAGCATGAAGTAAATAATTCTATTTCGATAATAATAAAAGAATGTAGTTTTTATAGTTTAGAGAAACTACTAAACTTTTATTACTATTGTAAACTTTTAAACTCTAAAGAATAAAGTTAAAAAGTCTACTTCATAACACAATTTTGTTGATAACTTAATGCAAAGTTATTAAATAAATAGTTTTTCGATAAACTTTCAACTTTTATAGTTAATTTTTTTATATTTTTTATTTAAAATGTTTTATATTCAAAAAATATACACTGCTTAGGGTATATTTTACAAGTATTAACGTTTTAACACCAAAAGTGTGTACTATTTTAATTTAAGAATAGTTTTACATCTAACTATAAAGTTTATTGAAAACGGAAAAATTGTACATGATGTATAAAATGAACTCTAGGTTTCCGAGATACAGTACTTATTCACTTATCCGGCCACATGGGCAAGATTTTTCTGTAAACATGTCCGGTTAACCAAAAATCCGGAAAAGTACTAAAAATCTATTTTTTCATATAATAATGTATTTGCCCCATATAATGCAATGCGTTATAAAAATGTTATAATAAAAACAGTAACAAAGTAATTGTGAGTAATTTATAATAAAATGTTTAATGATAAAAGCAAAATTTTAGGTTTATTAATTCATTTCTTTAAAGTAGAAAAACACCAGACTTACTAACCTTCTGCAACGATATAAGTTTTTTGAGGGTCAAGCAAGTAAAATTTATCATTTGTAATTCTAACTGCCCTAACTCTAAATTTTGAAAAATAGAAATATTTGTTTTAGTAAAAATATAAATAAAAACAATAAATTGATTGAAATTAATATTTCTAAATTTACTTACTTTACATGCTTACAGATTAATGATAACTATAAGCTAGTTTTGAACAAAGATAAAATGTAGTCTTTATTAGTAATATTACGTCATAATAATGAATAAAATTTTAGAATTTATAAGTTCCCTTTAAAATTTCTTACAGCATAAGCGCTTCAATATTTGTATCATACAAAAATGTTGGAGTTTAATAAGCACTGTACACAAATTTAAAAATGACTCAAGTTACTTAGTAACGATACATATCATATATTTTATGAGCATTTTTAATGAAGGCTACGCTACAGCTTTTCTTAAACTATTTTTATCAACTTTGACCAATTTGAAATATTAAGTTTCGAAAAAGCAAAACTAGGTTCAACGTAATAATAGCATGTTGGAGAGCAATGAAAAACAAAAGTTAAGACGTCAAAAGTTTCTGTTTCCTATTTCTAATGGTTTTTTAATTTCTTGGTGTTCAGAGTTCGAATGAGTATGTTTTTAACGCAAAAAATTTTTTAAAAGTCATTCTAAGTATATTGTTTTTTTTTTGCTTTCAAGTTTTAAATACTGTAAATACATCTTGTACTGTAAATAAAATTATATGAAAAATATTAATTTACAAAAAGTCAAAGAGTGCGAGCTATGGCACTTCACAATAGACTAATAAAGATGAAACGGTTCAAAACTGTTGTACAACTGCAAACAGCAATGACAAACAGCATTGATACTAATCACATTAATTGATCATATATCTGCCTTAATAGATAAAATTTACTTAAAGAACTAGAAGTAAGGCTATATTTGTTTTCAGTTGCACTAACATGTTTTTTAAGTTTGCTTCAGTTTAAAAAAAAACAAAAAGTTTTCTTTACAAATTAGAAAAAAACGATAAACTAATAAACTATGATTTAGTCGTAAAAGTGCCGTATTGAAAACTATTTTAAAGAATTTTAAAATAAGCATGTAAAAGATTATTAATAGCTGTAAACATTTAAAAGCGGTTCCTAAGTTTATTGGAAGAATCGAGAGGTAAAAGTAGTTATCTTATTTGTATAGATAAAATTACTTAATAAACTACTACATTATTTTGTTATATCTTAACTCAAAACAGTTATACTGAAATAAGGCAAAACTATGTTTAATAATTGAGTGGCTCTAATATTTGCAGCTTTCTGAACAGGCTTAGAAAGAATAAGGCGTCAAAAGTTTTCAAATTTTAATAGTTCGGCGTTTGGAGTTGTAGTATTATGTGAAATGATTACAAATTGAGTTATCTTAAAATTTTTGAAAATTAAAATATTAAATTAGATTATATAATCTTTTAAATAAGTTATTTATTAAACCAGCGCTTTAAAAATTCGCTTTAATTTTTAATTTTTTTCTTATTAAGTCAATCATTTTTAAATAGTAATTAAATCAATGGCCTAATTTACTTAACATTTTACACTTATTTAAGCTATACAACTAATAAATAACTTAAAAAAAACTCAAATTCGGCATATTGTTATTTATTTATTACAATCCACATAGATTTAATTCCTAAAAAAAACAAAACAAAAAGCAATGTAAAAGAAAGCAAGTTGTAACAATTTCATTCTAAGTTAAAATAAACAAAGTTTAATAACTTTTTAAGTTATAAATTTTCTTTATAAAAAGTTATTTGGTTTTTGAGCTATAAAAACTAAAATCAAAACAAAAACAAAATTGAGTAAAATTAAACAAAATAATTTCTTAATATTCTTCTTCATTTTTCTTATCATATCATTTTTTCCTGCGAATTATATTAGTTTTAATTGCATAATCGGTATTAGTTTTTACGCTTTTTGAAATACTTTGAACAAAATAAGATAAAATTTTAAAACAAAAAGTGTAAAACATTTAAATTAAAGTTTGTAAACTATTTTAGTTAACTTTTTAAGTAGATAGTAGTTTTTTATGTTGAAAAACGATGTTATGCTTAAAATTATTTCAAGTAATATCCTAGGTACAACTAGATAGTATCTATTCCATTACTAACGTATGATGGTGTGTAATGTCCACACTTTTTCAATTTTTGTTTTGCGATCATTTTAGTTTGTTTTAGGTTAAGGAGGCAAAGTATGGCATTTATTTCCTTATCTATGACTTAAAAATAATACGTTTTGTTACGAAAAGTGAAATACTAATATTTTCATATTCAGAGTGAATTTAGAAGATTAATAATTTATGCAAAAAATTGTAATTATTTGCTAAATTTTTGTTTTTTATGACTAACATTTTTTAAAATGCCTATTCATACAGACATTTTTTTGTTTCAATTTCAAAAGATTACAAAAAACACATAATAGATAAAACAAATAAAGTTATTTTAATGGGAAGAAAGTCAAAATACTATTTCATTGAAAAAAAAACAAGTAAAATAATCAAGATAAATTGTTGATTAATTCAAAGACTAATGCGATTGGTATAAATAAGATTATTTAAAAATATATTTGAAATAAGAATATTTGAAACTTATTTTTTTAGATTTTTAATCTAGTGTTTTTTTAGTTTTACTATTTTAAATAAAGTAAAATAAGGTGTTTTAATTAATAGAAGTTTTTAAGCGACAACTTTTTAAGTTTATAGAACGACAAATCTGTATAATTAATATATTAAAAAAATATTACTTTATTAAGTTTTTTATTTTTAGTTACGCCAGGTCCTTAGACCAAGTTTTTTTTATCGTTCAATAAACAGTGCTTTAATTAATCTCCAATGCTTTTGAATCTTACTATTGCAAAAAAAAAGGTTTAGAATTTTTCAAACTAACTTTGCACAACAAGGAAGTCGCCTCCCTTCTTAACACCTATGGATGGTGCGGAGCACTTAAGGTTTTGATTTACTTTGGTCAAATTTTGCTATTTGTCAACATCGTAGCCCCAGCGCTTGACAAAAATATTTTTCTTTTCTTCGATTACTTCCTTTTCAAATACGTAAACTGCGTTCGCATCAGCCTTACCAAAAAGGCAACGGTTGATGGTGCGCTTGTTATTGTTTTTGGTGTTTGGTGACATAATTTTACTACTATAAGTACTGAAATTAAATAATGTTGTAGATCTAATGTTAAATAGTAATGAAAATACAAAACAGATACATTTTCAAAACTAAAACTATTTACGAACGGCGCACAGCAACATAATTTCTCAAAGTAAACGCATTCAACCTTGGCGGGTTTTAGAAAAAAACAATAAAACATGATTCTAACAAAACAATTTTTTACTATGAATGTTATTTTTATGATTAGTAGTAAAAATTTAATTTGAACTATGGTTTAAAACAAACTTACTATTTTAGTTAATAAAAATTTGCTACAGTTTTAAAACAAATACGAAAATATTCTTAAATAATTTATTGAAGATGTAATTTCTCAAAACTAAAAAAAAGTAAAATAATTACTTTTGCAAGCGTAAATTAATTCAAAGGTAAATAAAATATTTAATAGATTTTTAAAAACACCAAAAAGCTTTAGTTGAAGAGTAGATAATTTTATCAGTTAAGGAAAAACTAGCCAAACTACTAGTAAACAACGTGCCAGTTTCTTATTCTAAAAATTAATGCTGCCAGTGAAAGCGCTTTTTACATCATTGCCGCCTTTTTATGATCATTGTAGCTGCAGTAAATCAGTTTTTAAAAAGCTACAAAATTAATTTATAACATATATTTTATAATGCTAGTTTTCTATGCACTAACGCAATAATCTAAGTATAAGACTTAAAGAAAACTAAGTCTTACCATTAAACTTAAACCTAGTTCCGGTAGATGACTTCTTTTAACTTAAATTCATTACTTGTAAGATAACTAAAAATTATTTAGTTTTCTGTAGTATCATTTTGTATGTTTCTGTACCAAATAAATAAAATGCAATATTTGTTTGATTTTTAGCAAACATTATTGCTTGTTAAGTGATATATTCATTAAAACTTATGAAAACTCTTGAAAACTAAACGGAAAAATGATTTTGATAGTCAGTCAGGCTAATCGTTTGAAAAGAAAACCTTTCCATTTCTTCTTAGTAAGAATAGGTGTATTTTTTATAAATTGTTATTAAGTTGTAAAAGACAATCTTTTTTGTTTAGTGCTTGATTCTTAGTAAAAACAAATTTGCTAAACTGTTAAAAAGTCTTAATAAAAAAAATCAATACTTGAATTTGTTGTTTTATACTTTTCCGCCAGTTGGCGCTCTAGTCAGCCAAAATTAACTTTTTTAAGACAACGTTAAGTAATTGCTCATTAGCTTCTGTCTCGCGCATTACGCGCAGTTTTAGTCTGTTCTTCTTGATTTATGATTTTAATAAATTAAGTAAATTAATGCCCTTTTTGGTATATTATAAGTTTAAATAAACTAATTAAAATTGATAATAATATTATCTATTTTGAAAATTCTTTTAGCTATTTAACCTACATCAGTTTTTTTGTTTGAAAAACTGCATCGTAGTATATTGAACTTATCTATGTCTGTTTTATAATTATTTAAAATCGATTTTTTTCAAAAGCTTTTAGTTGAAAGGTTACAAAATAACTAGCTCTCTTAAAACTATTTTTGACAAAATTAAATTTATATGATACCGTCTGTATTCGTGACGTCAGAAAAATAAAGCTTCAAGTTTTTCAAACAAAAAAGAACATTTTCCAGGGGCTGAATATTCTACACATGTGTCGCTGATTGGCTGATCTATTTTCATAGAGATAAAACTATCCAACCGTAAATTTTGATGCTATTTATCATATTTTGGAGCCATAAGTTGTTACAAGATAGCAAAAGACTTAGTTTAAAATTCAAAAGTCTGTTGTCAAATATTAAACCTTACTAGTTTCAGAAATTTGTATACAATTTAACTGTAATACATCTGTAGGATGAGAAAAAATTATTAAATAATAATTTAACTTAGGATTATTTATTTTTACTGCTAATATAAGGTTATGAGTGGTGGGGCTCATTATTTTGGTTTAAAAATTCACAGTAATTACCTAGGATGAAGTTGCACCAATGTAAAGCTGAAATATTGAGTTTAACTTCTTTCTAACCATTATTTTAGGCTAAAAATCAATGTTTTAAGCTAACTATGTTTAGCCTGAAATATACTTTGTTTTAAACAAGGTTTAAATACATAGTGAGAATAAAATTTATTTATGACAAACTAAAGTATTCGATTGATTATGTTTTACAATATCATAATCAATATAAAAAATTGAAAAGATTTAATTGCTTTATATTGTTTAATAAAAGCAACTATATGTTTAAGTTTTATTAGTTTATGATATACAACTCAATTTATGTACTTATAAATATAAATTTTTAGCCAAAAGTTATAGTTAAGAATACATCAAATACAATATAATTTCAGTTAGATATTGGTGCAACATCATACTAGATAATTATAAAATTCACATTGGCTTTTATGTAATAAAATATACATAAAATTGCCACACACTAATGAGCTCAGAGAAATTTCAAATTATAGAAAATCTCAGGGAAACTCACGAAATTTTTAATTTTCTTAAACTCTGGAAACTCAAAGCAGTTTTAAGATTTTTAAGAAAACCTCAGAAATTTTTTTTAAATAGTTTATTAAAAGTATTTAAGGATTTGAAAAAAACTCCGGGAAGGTTAAGGTTACTCACAGAAGATTTTATGACTCAAAGGATGGCAAACAAGTATATATTACGATTTAATTTATATTATTTCTTGAAGTATTAACTTATAATATTTACAGTTATAGTTAGTTTTAATTAAGTTCAGGTTAAATGTATAAAATAAAGTTCACAGGGTAACTTAGGCCTCTGGTTGTTTTTATAACTTTGTTTTGGATCTAAAACATTGTTTGAACAACAGATATCTAAATTGCCACAAAAACTTTTTTTAAGGGTATAGGGGGTTAAAAGCCAATCACTTCCATGTTTTTGTTTATTTATATAACTATGATTCTTTCATTAAATAAGCATAAGGAAATTACAGTTGAGGCCAGGGGGTTACATCCATATAAGATACTCACTAAATTTTTAAAACATATATGTTTTATATTTAAAGGGTATCTTTAAGAAGTACGCATCCGTGTAAGGTACGCACAAATTTTTCAAAATATTTATCTATTACATTCAAAGAGTATCTTTAAGAAGTATGCATCCGTGTAAGGTAAGAATAAACTTAGGGGAATAGGGGGTTTAACCCTTTTTTTAGAAATAAATATTAGTTAAAGGTCAGTTATTCATTAGGAAAAAGTGTAACCCCCTTGTAAAAATAAGTTTAGGGGCATAGGGGGGTTAAAACACTTTTTTCGTAATGTGATCTTGTTTTGTATAGTTTGTAATAAGCTACAAGTTGCTTTTTACAGACTTTAAAATTTCAAAATAACTTTTGAGATATAGCAGGTCAAATTCGAAGGCAACAATAGGTTCCATATGGGAGGCACAACTAAAACAGCAAATAACTAGAATTCATTAAAGGTATATCTCCTAGCATTTTTGAAATTACTATCACAAATTTTAAGAAAAGTTCCTTGCAATATTTAAAAATACTGGTGCAAGGAATTATTAAAAATATATATATAAAAAATAAAACATTTTTTTATAATAAAATTTTTATTTTATTTTTGCAAATGACTTTTCTAAACATTGCAAGGAACATTTCCTAATAATTTGAGGTAGTTATCTCTAAAAACCTAGGAAAAGATATATTCTTAGTAATTTCTAGTTATTTGCTGTTTTAGTTGTGCCTCCCATAAAGAACCTATTGTTGCCTCCGACTTTGACCGGCTATATCTCAAAGATTGTTTTGAATTTTTAAAATCTGTAAATAGCATCTTGTAGCTCAGTAAAAATTATAAAAAATAAGATCACATTCTAAAAAAAGTTTTTTAACCCCCCTATGCCCTTAAACTTATCCTTATCTTACACGGATACGTACTTCTTAAAGATACTCTTTTAATGTAATAGATAAATAATAATTGACTTTTTATTTAGTTTTTATAATTATAGGTGGTTACTTACATAATTATATAAATAAACAAAAATATGAAATTGGCGGGTCTTGAACCCTAACACAGTTGTTTCTGAGCAAAAGTGCACAGCCTTAACCACTCGACCATGTTACCAGTGGTATATCAGCACATTTTGCATTTATTAATGTTAAAACTTTAACAATTTTTCAAAAGTTTTTGCATTGAAATTTATTCATAAATACTAATTTAATAAAAATATGATAACATAATTAATTATGTACCTATTTTGTTAACATAACAAAACAACTAAACTAAAATTTAAATTAATTTAATCATTATATTTAATCAAGTATAACACTTGCTATTTAAAAAAATACAAAACAACAAAACAAAAATTATACGTAATACACAAAACAAGTTAATACATAAAACACACAAGATATTTGACTTGTAATGATATTAACATCTCATTTTCGTATTTTAAAGCGGATGTTGTAAACTGTTTTACGCAGATTTCGTGACGTGCTTCCAGTATTAAAAACAAACATTTTTATTATTTCAAGGAGTTAATTTCATTCCGACGAGTATATATCGGCGTTTGTCTTTCAAATACGCGTAAAAGTTAGTTGTTACTTACTGAAGACGTTCCATTAACTTGTTTCGAGAAAACGTCTACATCGCGGAGTTGATGTTAGTATTTTATATAACTTTACGGTTGTTAATACTTTTGATAGATTTTATTTGTGTCGTGATTTAATAGTTTCTTTCTTCAGAACTAAGAATTATTATTTAAATTAAAGTAAAGTGCATTTATTCAAAGTGTGTTTTATTCATAACTTAGGAATAAGTTTGAAACTATATTAAACTAGCTCGAAAGTAAACCTATTTGGTTAAAGTGGAAACCACGCAGTGTCTTTTAAGAACCTTGAGTTTTCTGATTAGGAATCTTTAAGCAGTCAACAGAATAAATGCACACAAACAACAATGACGATTTCAATCTTAAAAATTCTCATCAAGCAGAGATGATGAATGATAATGCTGAATTTTATCCGTCAAACAGCATTCAACAACAATTTGGAAAATCAAGCGAAGTTAAGCAGCTAACAAATGAAGAAGAGTTAAGAGTTTTGCAAATGCAAATAAAAAAGTTAAATAATAGATTGAAGCAGTCTAGATCACCACATTTCGAACGTGCGATGCTAGAAAAACGCGAACCTTATTACGATGATTACGAAAAAAGTAATCAAAATAATTTAAACATTTTTAGCGACACATTTAAGGCGCAAAGACTAAGTAAAAAGTTTAAAAGGTTAGACTCTGTAAGAAACCCTCGTGATATTATTAGTTTTTTCGAGGAGGAAATGTTAAATGAAAATATTTATAGTAATACAGAAAAGTATAAATTTTTAACTGGGTTTTGGCCGAGAGAAGAGTTGTCAGACTATTATAAAATGACAGAACGAGATGAAAGAAATAACAGTTCTTTAAGAAATTTTTTTATTAATAGGGACAACCAGTTAGCGGAAATTTTAGATAAAATTCCAATTTGGAATGATTGTACAAACTTTAATAAAATATTTGCTACAGCCGTGAGTTGGGCCAAATGTCCAGAGCAGGACAGAATTAAGTTTTTTCTTGCATACTTAATGCCCTTTTCGATTAAGGATAAGATTAGGGATTATTTTGATGAAAGCTTAGAAGTTTTTAAAAGAAAAGGACAAGCCATATGGAATGCTTATAAAGAAAACGCATTAATACCTAAGCAAGTTAATTACAATAGACTACAGCAGTATGAGCAAAGTCATTATAAGTCTAAAATAATTTACCATAAGCGAGTTCGTCCTAATTATCAACAAAATTTTCATTTTAGAGATAATGGTATTAATCATAATTACAATTATCGTCAACATAACCAAGGTAGAGATAGTTTTAAACCAAGAAAATCATACAATGGGAATATTAGTAATAATGTTAACATAGCACAGTGTTTGTCATGTCATCAAAACTTACCTACAAAAACATCTAATACAACCAAAGAGTTTCAAACAGTTAAAGAAAAAGCTCAGGTAATAAAAAAAACAATAGCGATTGGAGTAACTGGTCAAGTAGTATGGTTTAATGTTCGCAAAGGTTACGGTTTTATTCATCGTGATGATCAGAACAGCGATATTTTTGTTCATTATACAGCTATCATAAAAAACAACCCGAACAAATTCTTAAAGTCTCTTGCACAGAGAAAGTCCAGTTTGATATTGTCGTAGGTAAAAACAACATGTCAGAAGCCGCAAACGTGACAGGTCCTAATGGTAAAACAGTTCAAGGGTCTAAGTATGCTGTAGATAAAAATTCAAACTACAATCAAAAACTTCAACAAAATATATTTAACGCAAACCATCATTCTCGTAACCTCCAACAGCAGAAAATAAAAACTAATAGAGCTTATAAGCAAGCTGTTGCTTTTACAGCAAAACAAGGTAAACTTAGCAAAGAAAAACATCAGAAAAATAGCAGTTACAATAAAAAGTATGATAGCAAGCCAAAATATCAAGTGCCAACAGTGCAGCTTAAAAGTTATAAACAAGACTCAGGCTATTACAACTCTTCAAAAACAAAATCACAAACTAGCGTATCAAGCAACATATTAGCTAAAGAGAAAAACAATTTGGCAGTACTTAATTCCTTTGACAAAAAAGAAATTATAACACAGAATAAAAAAGAGTCAGAATTATTAATAGCAGGTCTCAAACTTTTAACATTTATCATAAAGCATTTTGAAGATAAAATATGAATATTTTCACAAAACTAACAAAACAGACTTTAATAAAGGTAAAAAATTGTAATTTTTTATTAAGATGAACACCTATTTTAATATTTTTTAAACTCAGGTAGTGTTTTTAACAAATTATACTGAAAGAAACTATTAAGTGTGTTTATTTTGTATTCTTTTCTGATACAATTTCTGAATTGTAAAGTTTATTGCTTTTTTACTTTTAATGACGTGTTATCAAGTATTTTATATTATAAATTACAGTTTAGTAATTGAACTATTAATTAAAAGCTATCAAATAGCAATTATAAAATAGAAACGTTTAATATGCCTATTTTTTTATATTCAAATTTTAGTAACTACATTTTACTCTAATTTTAAAACAAAATTAAGTTATCAGATTTTTTTGCTCGTAAAATAATCAAGTTCAAGTTTAAAGCTTTCAAGTTCGACTCGTGATAAATTTTTCCTATAAGTTTTGACTTTAAAAGTACTTTCAACTCCATTTAGTTTTGACTGTTGACGATCAAAAAGCACTCGCTAAATTTTTCTCTTAATTAATTTCTATAATGCATAAATTTTGTGTTGCTTTAATAGAAATATTTTATAGTTGAATCCTATAAAAGTTTGTGCATGAAAATACTACTTATTGTTTTATAAAATGTTTAAAAAAAAATGTTTTCTGTTTTAGTTATTAAAGTTTGCGAGTTGAATATTAAGAACATATGTTTTTCTAAGTTAAAAACAAAATTAAAGTTTTTCATGTTTTTTAAAATATTAAATTTCTATTCAATGCATCTTTAAATGCTTAATTTTTTTTGTATAACATAAAGGGTTTGAAAGTAAATACTGACAGTTTCGTTATTGTCTTGTGGCATAATAACATAGAAGTTTTTACTAAACTTCCTTGAAAGAATATCTCAACTTTTTTTTTTTTGAGCCGCGTATTTTTTGGAATGAATTCTTTCAAATGAATACTACAATGATGGGAAATGAAAAGATGAATATTTTCTATTTCAACAAGTGAATTCGATGAATTTTTGAATTTGAAGTTTAGAGAAGAACAAGCGAATTAAAACAATTCGTTCCTGCTAAATAAACCACCGTAGAAGAAGAAATCGGAAGAGAAACGCCGGAATAGAAGATGCCCGAGGACAACAGGCACAAGGACAAGAACCCAAAGGATAAGAAGCCTGAGGACAACTAAATGACTATCATTGTTACTTACTTTGTCTTTATGTTGTGTTTTATCTAAGTTTTTGTAATATATGTAACTTTTGAAATAATAAGTTATGCAGTTTCTTTTTCTTACTTTTTTAAAACCGCACTATTGTTACTGTTAAAAAAGTTTAAAATTAAGTAGGATTTTAAGGATTTAAATTATTTAAAACCAGGCTTTAAACGTTAAAATTGAAAATTTAAAAAGAAACAATTTAATGATATTAACATCTCATTTTCGTATTTTAAAGCGGATGTTGTAAACTGTTTTACGCAGATTTCGTGACGTGCTTCCAGTATTAAAAACAAACATTTTTATTATTTCAAGGAGTTAATTTCATTCCGACGAGTATATATCGGCGTTTGTCTTTCAAATACGCGTAAAAGTTAGTTGTTACTTACTGAAGACGTTTCATTAACTTGTTTCGAGAAAACGTCTACATCGCGGAGTTGATGTTAGTATTTTATATAACTTTACGGTTGTTAATACTTTTGATAGATTTTATTTGTGTCGTGATTTAATAGTTTCTTTCTTCAGAACTAAGAATTATTATTTAAATTAAAGTAAAGTGCATTTATTCAAAGTGTGTTTTATTTATAACTTAGGAAATAGTTTTGTAACTTATATTGTTAGTATATTATTTACTTCTCGTAAGTATAGCAGTTAGTAAGTTACTGGAGACCACGTAGTTAAGACATAAAACATAAAAGCCAATAAAATAACCCATTTGGTTAAAGACTTACTTAAATTAAATAAAAGTAATAGTTACTTTAATTTAAACTGTTATGTCTAAATATAAGCTTAAAATTTTAACTTACAATTAATAAACTTTTTTGAATCCTACGCCTACCCTTTACACTCATTTTATTTCTAAACTAAATGAATCTCATAAAATTTACTCCTTTATTAAACTAACTCTTAATTACTTTTAGAGTTTTGTTTTTCAATAATTTTAAAACTTTTTCAACTAAACTTTTATGTTTATTTTCGCCAAAAAAAAACTATTTTACGTTTATATTAAAAACTTGCTCGAATATTCTTTTTACTATTTTTTGTTTATATGTGATAAAAATTTCGAATCAAGATGTTTTGTAAGCGTTTTGTGTTATTTTTTATTTAAAATTTTGTTTTCTCTGAGTGTTTTCAATGAAAACAGCTTAAATACAAATGAAAAATATTGTTTTAAAGCAGAAAGGATTAATAAAATTCATTACTAAACGGGTTATCAACCTATGAGAATTTAAAATAAAGTTTTTGGTTGTACGAACCTTGATTTAATTCCTTTGGTAAACCTGTTTTGACCACATATTTAATATTCTGTCATTTATGTAGGGTTATAAGTAAAATTCAAATTGTTTTTAAAGTGTATTTTTGTCTCTTTTAACGTGAAATTTTATAAATACTTAATTTTTCTATAAACTTCTCATCAATCCATCTTTTAATAATATTTTGATATTTACATACAAAAAATTGATCTATATATGACGTTTAAACGACGTTTTATTGTTTATTTTATATACAAAATGTACTAAATACCATTGTTTTTATTGAAACTGATTAAGTTATCACGTTTTTAGGTTTTCTTATTTTTTTCTGAGTTTTAACATAAAATTTAATCACTATTGATTAATTCATATTTTTTTACCCAAAAGTACGTTTCTTTTAATTGTTTATTTTAAAATTTACGTAAATTTGGTTTTTTATAGGTAATTATTAAAAAAAATCATTAATACTTAGTGGTTTATAAAAACACTAATTAAATTATTATAAACTAACTGTTTTATGTTATATTACTTAAATTAGTTATTTTTCAAGTTAACTTAATACATCTAAGTTTAAAATGTTAGAGTTCTTTTAGATTTTTTATTAACAATATGTTTGCTTTTTTAATGTTATCGCATCATTTTGTCCCTGGTTTCGTAATGATTAAAAAAATTCAAATTTTTTTATGCTCTTTAGCGCTACAAATTTTAAACAAATCAGCGACGCATTGGTGGAATATTCAGCAGTTTTCCAGTATGAATCAATTTTTTACTACAAACTTTTTCTTTTATGAAAACTTTTACTGATAAATTAGTTCTTAAGATTAATCTAACGTCTTCATATAAGCTTAAAATTAAGTTTTTGAGTAATCGATAAAGAGAAAGTTTAAAATAATATAGCTTTAAGAAAATTAAAAACAAATACTATGTCATAACATGTAAAATCGTTTGTCCTTCATATTTAGTTTAAGTTAAGCAACTGTTTAAAAGAAAGTTTTATTAGTTTTTCTTTTTAATAAAAAATTCAAAAAATATACATTTTTTTAAATGCGAGCTGTTAGGAACTATCTATGAAAAACAATACTGATGAGCTTTAAAAGTTTATTTTGAAACAAACAAGCGTTTCGAAATTCATAACATAAAAAAAAATTATTTTCAACTTAAGTTA
>NW_028139880.1:0-41091 GCF_965202585.1 Thalia democratica | reverse complement strand
AAACTATAAATTGTTTGCTATAAATTATTAAATGCCAAATTTAAATATCTTAAAAGAGTAGCAGTCCTACGTAAAATATAGAAACAAAATAAAATATATTTATTCTTAATATTTTTTCTAGGTTTTAAGCTATAGTCTGCTAAATTAAAATGATGATTTTTTATTAAAAAATACTGTTGCTTAATTCTCATAAAAGTATATTTATTTACTATCTAAAAGTTAGAACTAACAAAGTTAAAGCTTTACAGTAAAACTTAAATGAAAAAAATAAGTATTTTTACTTGATTTAATTCAAGTAAGCATGACTTATAACTTTATTAACAGTTTTCACAAAAATCTGTTATTAAGATATCTTATAGTACTAAACTAACAAAGAGAAAAAATAATAAAAAAAATAACATAAAAAAATATTTTATATAAATCAACAAAACAATATAAATGTCTACTCCATAATATCATGTTTACTGCAGCAGGCTGTGGCTACAAATGCTCCCACCACTCTCTGTTGCTGGATCTTAACTTCATTCAACATTACATTAGTAATAGATTACTGTCTTTTGTCTGCTCTTTATTTTCTCCTTATCTTTACTCTATTTATCTTGTATCAGTAAAACACATGACCTTGCAAGCTTTCTATTAAACGCTAGGATAAACAAGAACTTTTATTTTAAAATTTCCATTTAATTTAAATAATTATCAAATGCAGTTTGATATCCTTTTAAACATAAATATAGTTTATATATAAAAATGTTTGTTTTAAAACTTCTTTTTATTTACAGATGTTTTATAAAATACTTGGTCATACTCTAAATATTTGTTTGAAAAATAAAGGGCTATGAAAATATTTGTTCAGTTTTTTCGCAAGTATTATTACACAATAAAAAGTATTAATATAAATCAATTTGATATTATATCTTAATTCAGCATTTTTTAAATGTCTAATATGCAACTGTAAAAAAAATAAAAATATAAACAAACTATATTTCTCATTTTTTAAGAAAAAATTAAAACGTAGTTCCCTAACAAAAAATATTTTACCGTATTTTTAATATTAATTGAAAAGTCTCATAAAAAACTGTTTTAGTTGATACTACGACATTTACATTTGAAAAGGGCTTTATATTTATACAAAAGCAAAAATAAAACATTATTATTGTTAATAATACTTACATTTAGTTATAATTTTTTAATTAATTAAATAAATTTTTGAGTTATTTAACAGTTTTTAAACAAATTTCAAATTGTTTGATATAAATTTGACTTTATTATTAGAGTTAGTTATCAAATGCCAAATTTAAATATCCAAATAAGTAGCAGTCCTACGTAAAATATAGAAGCAAAATTAAATATGTTTGCTCTTAAAAATAATTTATTCTAGCTGTTAAATTATATTCGGCTAAATGAAAATGTTGATTTTTATTAAAAAAGTTGGTTAATTCTCATAAAAGTATACGTTAATAAAGTATTTATTGTTAACTCAGATTAGTAATTTAGCATTTTACCAAATTTAAACTAAATCATTTAACATAAAAAGTGTATTTTAATTGATTAGATGGTCGGTAATAGATCTTACACAAAACATATTGATAGCTTATATTTTATAACTTGATCATTAACTATAAGTATATAAATAATTAAAAATTTTAATCAAAATAGAAAGCTGTTGTAATGCTATTTGCATGTTCTTCCTTTCGAGAGAGATATGTAGTATATAAATTTAAGCTACGCTTGAAAGAGTCTCTTAGTTACTTTAAAATTTGACACATGAGTTAACTATTAGCCATGTTATTTAAGTTTATTTTGACTATATTTCTATATAAAAAGTTATATAATTTCTATCGTTACTAGCATAACGATGACAACTGTTTTTAATCATGGCTTTTAAGTCAAATTATTTTATTTCATGTTTTATTTTTTAGCACATTTTGTTGTATTTTGTCGTACTTTTATTCATTGCTAATACACCTTTTAGTTTATTTGCTCAAACTCATTATAGAAGTTGTTTAAGCTTTCTAATAATCTTACTACTTCAACAAATAATAGTTTAAGTAATCTTACTGCTCGTATACTTATTTAAGCAGGTTAGGTTCAATCAAAACTTTATTAGAATAGTAGTACAAGTTCAAGTTACATTTCATAAATCAACTTTATTAATTAACAAAGTCATTCTAAACATTAGATCAAGAAACTATCTAGAATATTGTTAAATTAGAGCATTATAAATAAGTAACAATATTGTGTGATCAGTTTACTGTGACATACAAAAAAAGTTATCCTAATTTCATTCAACTAGAAGCTATAATATTTTTATGTTAAATTTGTATTTATTTATATAGCTGCTAAACTGTAATTTTAATGTATTTTATAACTTTAGTAAACAACTGTTTATAAATACCTTATTACTTAATTTTTTTTATACATTTAGTTGTTTAACACTAATTTTTAGTTATTTTGCACAGTTTCTTTTATTGACAATGAATGATAAAAAGTCAAAATGGCGTCTAATAAAATATAAATTTGCAATGTGTATCTCTTTAAAATGGTGTTTTTCATATAACTAAAAGTATCAAATCATTTAATTAATCATTATTTAATTATTATAATTTACACATATTAAAAATTAATTGTTCAATTGTACATTATTTTGCATACTTACAATTTTAAAAATTAATAGAAAAACTGCTCTAAATATAATAAATTAGTACAGTTCAATGTTTAAAAAAGTTTATTTAATTTTAGTGATAAAATATAATTTTATTTTAGAGCTGAACCTAAAAATAATTATTAAAAAAGTATCTCGTCGAAAATAGTTAAATATAATAACAGAAGGGAAGTAAAATGTATTATATTTATTTACCTTTAAAAAAATAAAAATTGATGAGTTGTTTTAGGACCAACAATCAATGAAGTTGTTAAAAGACACTGAAAATTTTGAGTTTTGTATAATATAATAAATGTAACAAATATTGTTTTTTTTAGTTACTTTAAAACGTAAGGTGAGTTTTAATATGTTTTTATGCTAACTATGTTTGTATGGAATATAGTTGCATGTTTTATGTATTTCTAAAATAATTTAGCAGCAAGTATACTCTATGCTACTTTTTTTATAAACATATGTTTATTAAAACTATAAAATTAGTAGATTACATAAAAATTCTAAAATGATTAAAAAAAAACTTACTAAATGCTAGAAAGTCCAACGTTTATACTTATGTTCTAAAAACAAACAAGTATTGTCTTAGAAACATTAGTATGTTGTTAATTTAATACATTATTTATATTATATAAAGAATCTTGAAATTCCTTAAGTGTACAGTTTTATTTTATTTATAATAAAATTTCTAAAGTAAAAATAAGCTGTCAAATAAAAAAATATAGTAATATGTTTCTAAAAAATATCATTCCGGTTAGTAGGGTAACTGTTATAAGACAAGTTAATGTCGTAAATTATATTACTTTTCTTTTATGTTTTATGATTTAAATATTTATTTTGGTATCTTTTGGTGTAGTTTAAATAAATTATTTTATTTTTTATAAGAAATGTTTTTTTACTTAAAATATTTCAAAATCTTGACAGTGTTCATTTAGAAATTTACACACTAAATAGCTGACAGTAATTTGTGTTTTAAACTAATTGAAAAACACGTTTAAACTTACATTAATTTTACTTACCATTATCATGCGATTTGAAATAATTCCCAGTTAAACAGCAGAATATATAAAACTAGTTATACTTAATATTAATTAATTACAATCATAATAAAATATATAAAATAAGCGATCATTCAACATATTAGTGTAATTTAGAAGTAAACTGGTTTTTATTAATGTTTTACAATTTCTTAGACATAAAATTAATAAAACATCTTAAACTAAAACAACATTTATTTTATAAAAACTATTCGTTTAAAAATTTAATTTTTTTTCTTAATTTGCTAAATAAAATTTTATTAATTAAGTAATAATTGTTTCTGAATGATAAAAATTAAAAATATTTTTTAATGTTAAAAAAATCAGTGTTACCAGTTTTACATTAAGAAGGTTTACTAGGTTATTTTGTTAATAAAACTGCGTAATTTAAAAGAGTTTAAAGATTTAAAGATGAATAACAAAATAAATTTCGAAAAATCAGTTTGTGCATTTTAAACTGTTTTTTTTAAAACAAAATATTCTTAAAGGTTTATAAATGTTTTTAAACTTGTATCATTAATAGCAAAATAAAAATTGTTAGCACTTTAGTCTATAAAATATAAATAGTTATACTTTAAAAAAAAAAAAAAAATAATAACTTGTACTTTAAGTTAAAAAAGATAAAGATTGTTAAAAAAGATATAAAGAGTTTATTATTCAATATTTTTAGTTGCAAAGTTAAATTTTATCATTTAAGGGATCTTCAGTAACAATTTATTAAATGATGTCAAATAGATACTTAACTACTTTAACAAGATTTAAATTGTAACTAAAGATCCCTTTAAAGGTAAAACTTAGTTTTACAAATAATAATTTTAAATAATTAATCTTGTATGTGTAAAGTTTTTATGCGTGTAAATAAAAAGCATTTATAAATAACAAAAAAAAATTAAAATCAATATCATAAAAAAAGTTTAACAATTTTAAGAAAACAAGTCAAACTTTATAACAAAGTTCTTTGAATGCTTAAAGTAGTTCTAAATATAAAACTTAAACTAATTGTTTTAAACTAGTTCTAAAAATGAAACTTAAAATATTTTATGAAACGTTAAAGTTTTTTTTTGTGGGTTAAATGATTAAACTTTTAAAAATTAAATTTTATAGCACATAATTACAGAACCCAATTAGAAACTCTGACGTATTTGTTTAATTTTGTGTAATCAAATGTATTAATTTATATGCAAATTGTATTTACTTTTTATGCTTACTCTAATATTTATGAACAAAAAACTCAGAATAGTATACGTTAAAACAATGATAGTTGATTAATTCCATATTATCCTTTATAAAAACTCATTCTAAAACAATGCTTTAGTGAAATTAAAAGTTTTAGTGCAAAGGAATAAAAAAATACAGTTTAAATGTGTAGTTGTGGTGTACGACTCGATAACTGAAGAGTTTTTCTGTTTACCAGTTCCTTAGACCAAACTTTTGATCGTTTTTTTATTGTTCAATAAACAATATGTATAGTAAGTGTTTTGTTGTAATGACAAATAATATTTAAAGTTTTAATTCATATTGTACTTTTTAAAGCTTTAATGAGTTTGAATGGTTAAAGAAAACTTTTTTAATAGTTTTTAGTTGTAGTATACTTATTGTTTACAGTTTAAACATAAAGCCTATCTTTTTCTTAGGTTATTGCTTAGGTAAGTGTTTAGATTAAGGTACTAAATTTTTAGGTTTACCAACAAAATCCTTATAATTTTTTTTGAAATATGCATATATTTTATAATTTACTGTAAATAAAAGTAATTAACAAATAAACTACTTTAAACTTCAGTTATAAGAATTTGAAAATGTAAACGGTAAACCTATATAATATATTTTAATACAAAAATCCTGTATTCTTTACCAAACTGTCTTAAAAACAAATTTATCACAAATTACTTCTATCGAAAGCTTTACTTTAGACCCAAATTCTTGTCAACAACAGTGTACGAAACCTTGGCAATACCTTAAAAAAACTCTAACTAATAAAGTTTTACATGTAAGTTTAAATACGTGATAGTAATGAAGTCATAAGTATGATAATATGAACTTTAAATTGTATTAAAAACACTTATGAATATATAAACCAAAAATTACTAAAACAAAACAAAAATATGTTTTTTTTTCTTTGAGCTTAAGTTTTTGTATCAAAATGAAATCACATGTCAAAACCCTTAAATTTGAGGGCAATATATACCTTTTATGCTACCTTAATTTTAGAGAAAAATAATTTTTTGAATATTGAATATAAAATCAGTGAAGCAAGTGTAAATTTACATTGTTTGATAATATAAGCTCATTTGAAAAAAAATTGGACAAACAGTAGAAGTAGCAGAAAATGTCAAATATTTTATACAAGTTAAGTACATTACTAGTGTTTTGTTATCAACTTTGTCTATAAACCAAATAATAAAATCACTATGTTTTTCTGTAAAATTTTGATTCAAAAAATCTTTTATAGCTAATTTTTAGTTATAATATAGTTGAAGTTATCAAAAAATAATATATTATTTAAAGAATATAATTTCTATTACTAATTTATTTTGAATGTGTTAAATTTTTCCTAAACATTAATTATCAAAAACATCACTTTTTCACTTATTTAATTTATGTTAGGAAACACTTGTAAATTTTATTTAAATTAAATTTGTAAAGTCGCTATCCTAGTTTTCAAATATTATTGTCTTTTATTATTTGTACCTTAACTTTTTAAAAGCAGTATTTCAAAAGTAGCATAAAAAAATCTATAAACCAAAGCTGACTTATAGTTAAGTTTAATTTATTTTAAGCATGTCACTGAAATTATCACCTGCTTAAAATCCTTTAGTAGGAAGGTACATATAAATTGTGTACTCAAGTTTTAGATATTAAAATTTCACATTTCCTTATTCTTAAATCCACATTCATAACCCATATTTCCCAGCTCAGAAGTGCCACTTACCTGAAATAACCTAGAATTTAACAATATAGGCTAAAAAAACCTGGAAAAACCTAGAATTTGAGAACTTTAAAAAAAAAGAAATATATGAAATTTTTTACAAAATCACTAAAAAAACCTGGAATTCAAACAACTTTCACATGTTTAGTAGTAAAACTTTGACTTGACTCAATAATCTAACAATTTTTTTTTTCACTTAAAAATTTTATTCTATTAAAAAACATATCAAAGTAGCTTTACAATATCTTTTCCATGTTTTACTACTATTTAATACAATTTTTTACCCTCAACTAAATTTTAAACAAAAATAGACCCTAAATGTGTACTTATAAAAACGTGGAAGAAATTTAAAAAACCTGGAAGAGTTTTAGAAAACCTGGATAAATTTAAAAAAAAATATGACAACCCTGCCAACTCCTTTGTGGGTATCAAAGAAATGGGACTGTAAACAGCAAAGGGCCAATAGGAGGGCCATAAGTAGTAAAGAGACCACAATGGGGCAATAAGGTCATAATTTGCATATATTCTTGAGTTGATGATAAAAAGCAAAAATTTAAAGAAATTTAGGTACATAAGCTGTTAAAGTGACGCCATAAGGCCATGATTTAAGATTTACACTAGATATTATGAAGTTGATGATAAAAAGCAAAAATAAAGGTTTTAGGCTTTTTCAAATGTAGATTTTAGAGAAATCATCTCGGAGGTAGCAATAGGTTTTTTTAGTTTAATAAAAGGAAGCAATTTGAAAAGAAAAGATTGAGAAACCCTGATTTAAAGTTAAATGAAATTAAAATCAACATTTTGAAAGACGTATCCCTTAATAATTGATTTTGTCATGCCTGCCAAAAAACCTGGAATCACTGTTAATCCTATAAATTGCCAATTTAGGTTAAACTGGAAAATCCCTGAAACTTTGTAAAAAAGGGAATTTTGAATATAAATCACTAAAATCCTTGGAAATTTTAACAAAATAGACATGTTAAGTAGTAACATTTTAATTTGACACTAAAATTATACGATATCAATTCTGTTTTTATCAAAAACTTTTATATAAAAAAAATATTTTAAGTTGCTTCAAAGTATCTATTTAATGTTGTTTTACTACTTAACGAAGTTTTTAATACTAAACTTAGCCTTTAAACTAAAAGTAGACCCAAAAAATGTACTTTCAAAATGCATTAAAAAAAACTTTGAAAACCTGGAAGAAATATCTCAAAATAAATTGGTCAACCCTGGTTATAGAACCTGTTATCTCTTTGTTAGTTTAGTACCATAAGATATCTTAATAACAGGTTTTTGTAAAAACTGTTTAAAAAGTTATAAGTCATGCTAACCTGAACTAAATCAAGTTAGGATATTTTTTTTATCATTTAAGTATTACTGCAAAGCTTTAACTTTGTTAGTTCTGATTTTTTTATAGTAAATAAATAAACTTTTTCGAATATTAAGCAACAGTTTTTTTAAGATATAAAATCGTCAGTTTTATTTAGTAGAATATAACTTAAAAACTAAAAATATTGTTATTAAGAGCAAACATATTTTATTTTGTTTCTATATTTTACGTAGAACTGCAACTCTTTTAAGATATTTAAATATGGCATTTTATAATTAGCTCTGATAATTAAGTCAAATTTATAGCAAACAATTTGAAGTTTGTTTAAAAACTGTTTAATGACTCAATAATTGATATAATTTATTAAAAAATAATAACTAAATGTAAGTATTATGAACAAGAAATATGTTTTATCGTTGCTTTTGTATAGATATAAAGCATCTTTTTAAATGTAAATGTCGAAGTATCAACTGAAACAGATATTCTATGACATTTTTGAGTTAAACACAAAAATACGGTAAAATACTTTTTGATAGGGAACTACATTTTAACCTATTCTTATTAAATGAGAATTTTTAGTTTGTTTTAATTTTTAATTTTATTTACAATTGCATATTAAACATTGAACAAATGCTTAATTAATATATAATATCAAATTGATTTATATTAATACTTTCTGTCATGTAAAAATACTTGTAAAAAAACTGAGCAAATAATATTTTTATAGCGCTTTAGTTTTTAAACAACTGTTTAGAGTATGACCATGTATTTTTCAAAGCATCTGTAAATAAAAACAAGTTTTAAAACGAACATTTTTATGTACAAACTAAATTTATGTGTAAAAGAATATCAAACTGTATTTGATAACTATTCAAGTTAAATGAAAATTTTTAAATAAATGTTCTTGTTTATCCTAGCGTTTAAGACAAAGCTTGTACGTTCATATGTTATTTTGATACAAGATAAATACAGTTTTGGTAGGGAGAAATAAAGAGCAGACAAGAGACAGTAATCTATTACTAATGTAATGTTGAATAATGTTAAGATTCAGCCACAGAGAGTGGTTGGAGTATTGTAGCGACAGCCTGCTGCAGCAAACATTATATCATGGAATAGACATTTACATTGATTTGTTGAGTTATATAAATATCTTTCATTAATGTTAGTTTTTATAAAATATTTTTACTTGCAATCTAAGTAGTTAAATCTTTTTTTTTTTACACATTCTTAAAGTATATTCCTGTTAGATTAAGTCTTGTGTAAAAATTCTACAACGTTTAAAAGTATTTTTAAAGTGATATTTTTAATATAATTGTTAAGGTTTGCAATTGTTCTTAAATACAATATCTCACTCATGTTATACGTAGTTCCAAGTACTATAAGTATCAGTATTAATAAGTTTAATATTGTTATGTTGTAATGTATTTATTTTTTGTTGTTTATATCATTGTTCGTTAATTTATTATAACCCTACACATGCTTTCACTTAGTTAACATCATAAAAAGGTTGTATATAAATTATTAATTATTGGTACGAGTATTAAGTTAGCTTGACCGTGTTTTTCAAAAATTTTTATAAAATGTCCAAACTTTGGACCTAATTATTTTCCTTTCAGTAATAGCTAATTAAAAACCTTTTTTTCTATCTAGAGAACGGTCCTTTGTCTTTAACTAAAGAAACCATTGGAAAAGGATTTTGCCCCTTAAAAATAATTGGGTTTTTTAGTAATTTTTTATTTTTTGAGTTTGAGTAAAAGTAATAATAATAATACATTTTTTAAAAATCCTCTTAATTATATCTGAATTAACGGCTTCAATTGTATTTTTACTAACTGTCAATATTTTATACGATTTGGCTTTAGTTAGATTTTTATAAACTTTTTATTTTATGAATTGAGGTAAAACAATTAGCCAGATTGTAAAAAGATTGAAATAAGGCCTAATTGTACAAAGTATTGAGAGTTATTAAAAATAAAAATCATAGCCGTAATTCACAAATTATTCACACTAAACCCCAATACAATGATTTTTTTTAAATTAAAGACAAAGGAATGTTCTTTACAACAACAAAAAAGTTTTTAATTAGCTTTTATGATAAGGAAAATAATTAGGTCCAAAGTTTAGAAAGTTTGAAAAACCCTGGTTTAGAATAATTAAGTTTAAAAGATCTAGTAGTAATGTTGTAAAAATTTGCAGTAATTTATTTTTTTTTGCAACAATAGTGTTTTTCACTACTTGTATAAGTCTTTGTTTCATTCAAGCTACAAACCTAAACAGGAAAAGTTCAAGTAAGTGTAAAATACCTGGTAAAAGTTTACTTTTAAGAGTTTTACCAGGTATTTTTACAATTACTTAAATTTTTCCTGTTTAGGTTTGTAGATTGAATGAAACAAAGACTTATACAAGTAGTGAAAAATACTATTGTTGCAAAGAAAATAATTTATTAACGTTTATTTAAACATATTTAGTGCTTTTTGGTAACATATTGAAATGTAGTTTTATCTTGATGAATATTATTTTTAAACGTATTTTAAAAGCTTGTTTTGTTATTTTTTTTTCCTATCGCAGAAAACTTAAAAATATTTAGTTTTTTTTACAATCAAAAAACTAACTATAAAAGTAATTTAAATTTCAGTTTTCTTTCTTTCACAAAAAATGCATCAAAAAAAAGTAGATAAAAGTTTTTATGTAAATTTGTTTTTTTTTGATAAATGAAGGTTAATTATAATACAAATAAACTGAATCAAAAATGACACAGTTTTGCTTATTATTAACTAGTCTTCTGTAGATAATATTGTTTGATTTCTGTAACTATTCATGAAGTTTAGAATCTTGACAAGTTAGTGGATTAGTTTTTTCAAATTAGCAATTAAGCTTCTAAAATATGTGTTAAATTTGTATTTTCCAAATCTTTTACTACTAATAGTAAAAAAAAAAGTATTAAAAAGTTTTTTAAAGTAACCTATATAAATCAACATAGTTCAACTGTTTTAGATACCCATACAATTGAATATTAAATTTTAAGTGTTTTAATACTAAATGTTATAAAGTAGGCTAGTTTCATAAAATATGAGTTAAAAAATTTGTAGTGCATTCAAGCGTAACACTTAACTGAAAATTTAGAATCCAAAGAAGTAAGTATTTATGTCATGTTAATAAATTAAAATAAGTATTTTTAAGTTTAGAGAAATGTTTAAATACAATTAGAATTATACTTTTTAACTTACAAGTCAACTTTTAATTTTTTAGTATAAGGATTTGTTTTTAAAACAATACTAGTTTGTTTAAAGTATTTTTAATAACATTCACACATTTGAGATTCTATATTAGTCATCAAATTTTCAAAAAAAATACTTAAAGATTGACAACGTGCTAAAGTTTATGAAAAACTAAATTTTAAGTAATTGAAAAATAAAATATGTATTTGCAAACAATCAATTTTCAAACTTTTAGGTTAAACAATGTACGTAGGTGTAGACATTCAAAACTTATTTAGTTGTAGTATAGTTCAAATATTAACTATCGTGGCTTTGTCAAGTATTCTTTTATAAAATATAAATTATAGTTAAGATTTATAAAATAGTTAAAAATGGTTTTTTTATTATTTCAAATGAAATTTTTAATTTAAGTCTATCTTTAAATTATTAGATCAGTGTATTTCAGATTAAATAAAATAATTATGAGTAAACGAAATTTTAAAACAAGCAACCATGATTCTGATGTATGTCATCAAGATGGCATACTAAATTATAAAATAATGAAAGATGCTTACAAGCAGATAAAACAAAATGTTAGCTCAAATTTGATAGCTGTTAAAAGTAATAGTTTTATCCAACTCTGCAAAAATAATACATCTGTTGATATTAAAACCTTACAGCCTGGTTAGTTTATTTAGTAGTGTTAATTTTAGTTCTATTTTATATGTTTAATATAGATAAGTTTTTGATTTTAGAATACATTTAGAACGTAATTGTAATGTTTTCTCACTAAAATTTATTGCCATGTTCAAATCAATTTAAAAATCTTTTTAAATACTGTATATTTTAGTAATGTAAAAAGTAAGTAAGACATGTTTGATAACTAACAAAAAACTTTTATATAGTAGTTTTAAGACAAGTTCTTAATTTGATATAATTATATAATATGTGGTATTAAATAAATTTCTACATTAATAAAAAAGTTTTCTAGTTTTATCATTTTATATTTTATACTCATAAATAAAGGTATATAAATTAATATAAAAACTTTTTTTAATTTAATTAGATATTCATAAGTGTATTTAAATAAAATTTAGGTGTAATTAGCTTTGAAGAGTACAGCATTAAATCTTCCATAAAGTCGATTAAAATTTTGTTGAATGATGATTTAGAGAAGCACATTGCAAGAAATTTAAAATATAAATGCAATGTTAACAATGCTTTAGTACTTTATTATTTATCGCACATTTTTAAAATGGAAAGTTTTACGAAACTACCACTGATGTATATAGAACGTTGTTTTCAAATGATAGTTAACACTAGCAGTTTTAAGGAGCTAGATTTACCGTTTGTAATAAAAATACTTTCAAGTGACGGGTTGAATATTGATTCAGAACTTGAAGTACTTTTTGCAGTAGAATCTTGGATTAGTTACAAAAAACGTAGAAAACATGCTAGCAATCTATTGTCAAAGATTCGTTTTCACTTATTGTCAGACCATGCTCTTAATAAAATAGTAAACAAAAGCTTTTATTTTCATAGTGAATTTGTTAGTGATATCAAAAAATTTTTAGAACTTCATTTCAAATTAAAATTAAAGAGTTTTAGTGCTGAAACTAGGTACTGCACACAAAATAATTTTAACATGATTGTTTCTGGAGATGTTAACACCAATACAAACAAATGTTTTAAAGGATTGTACAGTATTGAAGGAAAAACTATGAAAACAATAAAGATAATTTCTTCTCAACCAAAATACAAAAAACCTGCTGAAAACTTATTTTGTATAAGGGGTGAAATTTACAGTTTAAGTCAGTATTTTTCTAGTTATGGCACTAAAGTTTATGTTGATAAGTATTTACAAACAAAAAAACAGTGGGAAAAATTAGCTTTTTTAAAAAAACACGTACACAAAAATCGAACAAACTTTTGCGCATGTTCTTTTATGAATGACATTTATGTGTTAGGTGGAGAATTTAGAAACCCAACTAATTCTTGTGTCAAGTTTAACACAAAAGACTTAAGTTGGACTGAAATTGCTAACATGAATGAAATTAGAAAAAGTTCAGCATGTTCAGTATATAAAGGACTAATTGTTGTTTCTGGAGGGTTCAATAACATTAATAGATCATTAAACACTGTGGAAACATATGATAGTGTAACCAATACATGGACATACTTGCGAACTATGATTGAATACAGGTATGGTCACAAATCTGTGGCTATTAAAAACAAACTGTTTATTTTAGGAGGAAATAAAAAAACAAGTGAAGTTTTCGATTCTGTTTATAAAAAGTTTGTTTTGTTAAAGCTACCAAAAGCATCTTATGTAAATCTATTATACATTCCCGCCGGGGCTTTTGTAATTGAAAACAAAATTATTATTATTCGAAGTGGAAAAGAAAAATTTTTAATGTATGATCTTGATAAAGAACAATGGACAGTAGATATATCTGAAGAAACAAAAAATCTTGAGGTATTTTGTTGTGCTAAATTTCCCCAGTTATAAGTTAGTACGGACACAACCATAGATAAAACTATTTATTATTAAAGGTAGTTGTTAATAGTGTATTTCCTACTTTTTTTAAGGTTTTTCATTTTGATGTTTCAGTTTAATTCGAAATAACTACATCAATAGTTGTATAACATAAGTTTGTGTTACGAATGAAAGTTAGTTTAGTTATAAAAACTTCAATGTAAACTAAAGTTGATGCTTCAGATTATTACCAATTTTAATTTAATTATAAAGATATATTTGTACAAAATAAAAATTACTTATTTCTTCATGTTTAATAATTTTTAATAATTTAAATTGTTTTAAATACAGTTATAATACTTTTTAAGCTAGATTTTGATGGTGTATTTATAATGATTAATGAAAAACTGATCTTAAAAATTTTTTCTAACAAAATAATTAGTATCTTTAATTAAAATTTGTGTTTTATGCATATTTTGTTTATTAAGTTTTCCATACAAACTCTTTAACTGGAATATTTTGACTTGTAATTACAACTTTTCTTTAATAAATTCATTTCATGGTGTTTTTTTTTTGTTTTTATTTAATAGTAGTTAGTTTTTTTATTAATAAGTAAGCTAAACAGGGGCGTGTCTAGACTTTTTTGAAAGGGGTTCACAATTTTTTTTAGTTCTTAATTTCCCGCTTAAGTACGCATTTCTTAGGTATGCAATGCCAGTTAAGTACGCAATATTTAGCCAAAAAAAGTGTTTGAGTGTTTTTTCTGCTTAGAAATAAGAAAAAATGTATAAGTAGTAATGGAAAAATATTATATTTTTATTTATTATACTGTACTAAATTTAGATAAATTAAGACTAAAAGAACCGGAAAAAATATATTTATAATAAAACATTTTTTTAAGTAATTTGAACTATAAATATTTAAATTTTACTAAAAAAAAATGGTTAATTACCTAGGATGATGTCGCACCAATATCAAGCTAAATTTTTATTAAATTCAATGTTGTTTTTTACTATAATTGTAGGCTTAAAACTTATGTTTTATAAATACATAAATAAAACTTATTTTTTATAAACCAATAAAACTTAAATATTTATCTCCTTTATATTTTAAAACAAAGCAAATGAAACATAGCTTATATACATTACTATACTGTAAAATAAAATCAATTACATGGTTGCCACTGATCAAGCTGAGGAAAAATTCCTAACTTTTCCTGACTTTTTCCTGACTTTTTACAAAAATTATCCTGACTTTTCTAAATCAAACTCTTAAATTAAACTTATTCTAAAATAAATAACCTACAACTTGAAACTATATAAATTTTTCAATCTAATTTTAATACAGGTTAAAAAAAACAGTTTTTTGCTGAATTCTGTCATCAAACTTCCAGTACATCACTTAGACCATCTGTGTATGACTGATGTTTGTAATAAACAGCTCTATCAGCAAAATACTTGTGTTATTACCTTATAAACACAACTTGTCTGAAAAATAACACAATTTTTTAGCATTTCCTAGCATAAATGTATCTAGATAAACAAACGACATATAACAAACTTTTACAATTAAAATCTTAAATCAATAAGGAACTTATACAGTCAAAACATTAAAACAATAAAGAAAATCAAACACTGTTCTTTTAATGTATGTACTAAAAATTATTTTCTTCGTTTTTTTATTAGCATTTCAACCTCTTCATCTAATGAAGATGTGGTTTCCTTCATCTGGTATGCATTCCGCTTCAGTATACACATTAACTTGTTACATAAAATACTAAACTAACTGCTTAGTTATAAAGAACTCAACTATTTACTTAAACAAAAAACACTTTGATTCTAAAATTATGCTAGATAAACTTTTGTTTATATATCACAGTTTCACTATGGAAGTGTCCTTGCTACAGATCATCAATACTAAAAAGCTCACAAAATCTGCTTTTTCAAGTAGGGTACTTGTTTAATATGTTAATAGAAATATTTTGCAGCTTTATAAAGGATGTTTTACTATTTTATACCAGATGAAGGCAGTGGAATTAAAATTAAATATTTTTGTAAATTTCTTGAAAAAGTTTGGAATTTTTATGACTTTAAAAGACTTTTAATTAATTTTTACCATTTGAAGGCTTTGGAAATCACGGAATTTTGTAGTCTTAAACTGACAAAATCCGACTTTTTTTTAAATTTTATCAAATTTCCTGACTTTTCCTGATTATTTTTCAAAACCCCCTTTTTTTCCTGACTTTTCCTGACTTTTGTCGTTTTTTCAAATTTTTCCTGACTTATCCTGATTTCCTGACTTTACATGACAAAGTGGCAACCCTGCAATTAAGTATTTTAGTTTATAACAAATGAGTTTAATTCTAACTATGCATTTATATAGCTTGTATAAAACGAATTATAATTTTAGATCAAACATACAAAGCTTAAAATATTGATTTTAAGCCTAAAATCATGGTTCAAAAAGATATTAAACACAGTATAATTTCAGCTTGATATTGGTGCAACATCATCCTAGGTAATTACCAAAAAATGTTTAGACTTTTACAACTAAATTAAAAAATCCTTAAATAAAATTTAATGTTTGCCTGATGGTGCAGGAATTCTAATAATGATTTTGAATTATCTCTGAGTTAAATATTTAAAAAAATCAAGAACAAAATTTGTGGCCAACACATATACAAAAATAAAACAACTTAAATAAAAAAATATTAAAATAGCAATAAATGATAAAAGAATAAATTGGCAGGTCTAAAGATAATTTTTAAAACTCTATAAATTGAACTTTTCAAGGTTAAAACCCAGTTGGTTGACACATAAACAAAAAATATAAATTTTGAAGTACAAAAGCTTCACACAACATTATTATATACAGCCAAATAAGTAAAATAAAATTTTAGTGATTATATTGGACATTTTTAAGTAAAATTGTACTTACTAGTTCCAAAACAATACTATAGCTACGAAACAATTTACACTAATTAACAATTTTTAGTGGGAACTAAGAGCATCATAGTAAAAAGTTTCCTAGAAAGAAAATGCTACTTTAAAACTTTTACCTATTATGATGTCACAATTGAAATTTTATTTAAAATCTATTTCAGCTGGGCAAAAGCGAGCATTTTTTGTTAAGGAAACTTTTTTTATCTTTCAGTGTTATAAATTCAACATTCATTATTTAAAGTGTATCAAATAACCAAAACAAAGTCAATAAACAGCGTTTTTTAATGATAATCTAAGATTCTTTTTTTTTTCTTTTTTTTTCATGAAGATCACAGGAAACAGGAAACCAGTCAAAACACGCCCCTGAAGCTAAAACATAAAACATAGATCATTATTTGAGTAGACTACAACTATCTGATTTAAGTGATAAGTTACATAAAAGAACTGTTGTATTTACTAGAACAACATTTTTGTTTTACATTGACAAAAATAATTTAAAAGAAATACTATGAAGCTTTTTAATCTACCTTATCAGTGATAAATAAGATTATTTAGCCGTACTGATGTAAACAATTATTTTTTTAATGTAATTAATAACACTCACATCGAAATTTTTATTAAAATAATTAAGCTTTAAAGTTGATTGTTTTTGTATAGTATATAACTAATTTGAGCCACTTAGCTATCTATATTTTTAAATTCATTTGTTTTTATTTAATAAAAAAAAGAGCAAAAGCTAAACAAATATTTTAATTTATTATATATAGTTTAGTTTATATATTTACTTAAATGAAACTAAATTTTTGACACTTTTATGTGTAATTTAAATTCAATTTTGTAGTAAGTAGTTATACTATTTAAACTTTGATTTCAAAAAGTTTAGAAAACAAGTGTCAATTATTTATAATAATTCTCTTCTAAAATGAGGCTGTTATCTAGACAATTTGTATTTAAAACAGACAATAGTTTCAAGAGTTTAAGCATAGTGTAGAGTTAGCGGTTGTAGATATAATCAATCCATCTAGGGTCGTAAAATTGTCCAGGGTTGTATAAAACTTATAGGTAACAAAAAAATTTCAAATTGCTTAATTATATATATTTGTTTAAAGAGACGTAGTTTAATATTAAAGTTAAGTCGAGCCCAGTAGTTAATTTTAACTTTAATTTTTGGCCATCTTACTCATACGAAAAATCTTTGTATTATCAAATATCATTCTTTCTGTAAACTTTCCTGATGGAAACACAAAAAGTTAATAAAAAAAAAGGCTCATCACACACAAATTTTGTCCATGGTAGTGATCCAAAAAAAATAACGATGGAGAGTTAAAAGAGTTAAAAGTTATTATTTTTTGGTTTTTTAAGAATAATTTTAAAGTTACAATGTTATGCTTAATTAATCAAGTTCAATTTATTAAACAAAAATTACTAATGTTATGTTTTGTAACCAAATATTTAACCAACTATTCTTAATAATGCTAAACGTAATTTCACTGACTGATATATATAATTTAAAGCTTAAAATGATACCTAAAAGAAGTTTAAAAAAGTTATACTGTCTAACAGTGGCGTAGCGTGGTATTTTGGTCAGGGGGTGCGCAAATTTTTTTCTCAAAAAATCCCCTGAATTAAAAATTTTGGGCTGCAAATTTTTCGGGGTCAGTTTTCTCGTAAAGTTAATAAATTACTAAAAAACTATCTCCTACTTAACTTTTCCTGCAATCTTCTTCAAATTTTAGAAAATGTTCCTTAAATTACATAAAAACGTTACTTATGAATTTAGATAATTATAATAAATAAAAATTTTTTAAAAAAATTTAAAAAAAGTTTTTAAAAAAAAAATTTTCTACAAACTTTTAAATTCACAAGTAATGTTTTTTGTTTTTGTATAAATATTAAACTGCTAAATTTTGAAGAAGATTACTCAAAAAATCAAGGAGGAGATAGATTTTAAACAAACTAGCCTTTTTTCGCTGTTTTAGTCTTCCCTTCCCATAGGGAACCTATTATGTGGCCCGACTTTGACTGTTCATATCTCAAAAAATAATTCAAATTTTTTAAAACAACAAAAAGCAACTTAAAGCTTAAAAAGATCTTTAAAATAAGATCAATTTCTAAAAAACATGGTTAACCCCCCACCCCCCTATGGCCTTAAACTACAAAAAAATAGTAAACTAGGTATAACAATTAATAACTCAAAACATTTTTCTATTTACAATTTCTAAACAATGTTCAATATCTATTTTATATCAACAACAAAGAATTGTATTAAACTCAAAATAACTCATACTTTTAGTTTGTTACAGCTTTTAATATACTGTTTTTATCTTTTATATAAAAATGTTAAATCTTCAGTATTTAAATTGAAAGTTTTAGTTTTTTTAATTTTTGTAAAAGAAATCTAAAGAGCTAGTTTTTTTTTAACTTCTACGTTTTTACCTATATAACAATATAAAACTGTAAAAGTAAATCTTAACAAGTGAAGAAAATCTGAAAATAAACAAAATTAAAAATAAAAATTTCATACCACTTGAACTGCAGTCTTGAGTAATAGCTATATCTGGTGTTGGTCTGCTATTTTTCAATTCAACCTTTTGAACTTCAGATAATTTTCCTATCTGACATATTTCTAGACTTGCAACATTCCATTCATACAATATTACTTTGCATATTTTTTAAAATAATAATCTAAAAATTAATGAAAACAAATGTTTAGTATTATAAAAAAGATAAATAACAAAAAAAAAACAATTAACTTTGAAGATATCAGGATTGCCTTGCCACTTTTTGAGTCAAAATAACTGTCCTGAGATATGTTTCAAATGTCATATGTCATCATAAGCATTTTAAATTCTTTTAAAGAATTTATTTATTGTTTTTAAACTAATAGAAACTAGGTTTCATAACAAAGCATTTAAAACCACTAAATCTACCCTGAGTCAAAAAAGAAAAAACAATTTATCATTAGTCAGCCTGAGCTTAAAAATACTTAAAACATTCTGAGTTATCCTGATTTTTACTGAGTCATACTAAAGTTTTCCAAAACTTCATAAAATCCTTAGTGTGTGGAAAGATTTTACTAAATTTTCTGATACACAACAAAATGTTTAAAAGATAAATTTTTAAGGTCAACTTTTTCAATGCTTTTAAAAATTCACAAGAAATATAACTTTTCACTTATCTTAAAACCAGTTTTTTTAAGATCTTTAGGGGCTAGCATTTTTAAATACTACGAACAGTTGGTAGAAAGATTTTTTTTTAAATACCATATAAAATTGGATTTAAAATTAAATAAATTTAAATTTAAAATTAATTAACTAGGTCTTTTAGACTAAAAATTGACTGGAAAAATTTTATTTTACAAGTTGCTATAAATTTATTCATGATGTGACTAAAAAAAATTTAAAATAACTTGCCACAAAAATTTATTAATTTTTAAACTTTATGGCTGATAGAATAACAAAGTTTGATTTGTTTGTTATCTTTAAAAAAAATGAAACTACTTTTAATAAAAATTTTAAGTTTAAATAATTTAAACAGTACTTTTTTTATAGTGAGATTAAAACTGTAACCACAGTATGAACTGTTTGTTTATTATTTGTTTTAATTTATTTTTTCTGCTTTTTGTTATTTTTCTTTTAAGTTATGTTGTTAATGTTTTTTATTCTTATTATTAATTTATTTTTATTTTATTAGCAGTTGTTTATTGCTATTTTTACTACAATTTGTTTATTCTTGAATCATTATCACTATAAAACAGGTTTAGCTTTTGGTTTGTGAACAAAATGTTAGCATTTGTCCTTGTAAAAAAATCTGTCATAAGGTTATACTACTGCGGTGCACTAACTAGTTGCGTACTGTTTGAGTCTAAATTCTTATGAAGTTAATGAAGTTATAAAATTTTTCCTTTTGGAGTTTTTCATCAACATCGGTGCGCTTTTCCAATTACGCACCGAATCAGTATACTGGGTAATTTCCCTAACTTGTCACTGAATGGTATTCAAAATTTCGTTTTACTTTTCGAATACTAGAAAAAATAGTTGAAAAAAGACAAATTAAGCAGAAGAAATAAACTATAAACGATAAAGATATTGCTTTTTTTTTTACTTCTTTTTTTTTTTGGGTGGCACGCATGCGCCAGCGTGCCTCCCCACGCTACGCCCCTGATGTCTAATAAAATATAACAAATAAGATTTTAATTACTCAAGTATGTTCACACTTTTCTTTGAATAGGTTCATATTAATGTTATTAAATAAAGTCTAAGTAACAATTTTAAGTTAAAAAGAAGTCAAGTTCAATAATATTTTTCAATTTTTTCAATAAATAATTTAAGAGTACAGTTTTAATTTTAAAAAATGCAGGCTTTAAATAATAAAGATTTGCCATTTATAGATACTTTTCTATAGAAAAAACTTTAAAAGGGTTTTTTAAAACTTTAGGTTTCTGAAGGCTTTATAAAGTTCTTTTTTGATTCTTAGGATAGTTAGGTAAGTTTCTTTATTAAATTTCAGCTAGTGAACATCTTAATTTGTTTTATTTGAATACCTTCCTTTAAAGTTATATTTTATTTCTATCAATTTAATTCTGTTATTTTTACAAAAACAAAATTTCTTACTTTTTTTACTGTATGTTTTCATGTTTTTCGTTTGTCTTCTAATATTAACTTTTTATTTAAAAACTTTGAATGACAAAAGCTAGATTGATATATTTCAAGCTAAACTTTGTTTAATCTCAACCAAGTTTTAGCTGTATAAGTTGCTACCCTTATTATATCTATTTTCAGAAATGAGTAAGACTCACTTTTGTTATTTACTATGCCTAGTTGAAATTTTCCTTTGAAATACATTTTGACTAAGGCTATTAAACTGATTTTTTTTCAAAAGTTTGGCTAGTTTTAATACTTTTCTTAAATTTTATTATTATTTTTAAGGTAACTTTGATAAGCATACTTTTTGAAAAAACTTGAGTTTTAACAATTTTGAAAAGTTAGAAAAGCATTTGACAAAACCCAAGATAGATCAGTGCAGTTTCATTGTCAAAATGGTTGGCAAACCTTTAAAAATGTAAGACTAATCATATAAACTTTAATATAATCATTTTCTAACAGTTAGATAGTTTATTTCTCCTTTATTGAAAATATCAATTGAATGGAAATTTTTCAACATAAGTGAGGAAGACCTTTGCTATGTAATTTGCAGTCTTTGCAATAAAATCATTTGAAAAAAATGCTATTTCGTACCGTACTTCTTCTTTACTAAAGTACTTGAATTCAAAAGATCAAAGAGAAATTTAAAAGGCTAGAAAATCATCTTCATCATAATCCAATAAAGCAATCAGCAATAGCCCTACTCCAACTCAAAAACAAAGAAAACTAACAACGATGAACCAAGCTATTTTTTAGAGTTATCGCCCTCTTAAGCAATAAAAGTTAACAACATAAAAACACCAAAACTTCATAAAAGAAAATAAATATGATTTCTATAAACAATTAACCATTATCAATTACTAGCGATTAAGGTTCCATAGACCTATTACTTGATTCCGAGCACTAAGTGTTTCACTGATACAATGCTTCCTCAGACTTATGAAATTTTGAAGATAAAAATACAAACTGAGTTATCAGAAGTTTCGTTTTTGTCATTTACAAATGACATATAAGCAAATTTGAAAAAAAAAACATCAAATATCTTATTTTAAGAGCATATAGGTTTAATAAAACCTTTGAGTACTATAAGGAAATAGAAGGTTCTCACATTGATCATTAAGAATTTATACTTATTTTAAGAATAACTCAAAAAATTATATAAACATATTCAAGAAGTTTAAAAAACTAACACCAATCAACTTTTAACTGATGTTTCTTAGGTTTTCAACAAAAATTAAAAGACAAAATTATTAAATTTAAATAATCTTTAAATGCCAAATTAAACTACTAAATAGACAAAATTAAAGAGTTATCGAACGAAATGTTCCAACTAAAAATGTCTAAAGATTAATCAAAACTTTAATCTAAACCTTGAATAACAAAAGTTTTGCTCAAGTCAAAATATAAAAAATAAAGTTTAAAAAAACCGGGTGTGAAATTAGTTTTGTTAACAACTTAAAAATACAAAAATACAAAAAATATAGAACTAAACTAATAGAAACCATACAAAATTCTGAATAAGAATACAATGAAAACTTGCTAGAAAAATCTTAAACAAAAAAATCCAAAATTAAAAAAATAATAATTAACATTACTAATATGCAGAATAAAGACAGTCATTTTCCACGCATGCTAAATACGCATCAAAAAAATTATATAAATCAATTGATAACAAAAAAAACTAAACACTCATTTATGTAACATTGGGAAGCAGAGCTAAACAAAAAAAAAACCTAGATTTTACTGAAAACCTGAAAATGTCAATACAAAATTTTTTACAGTTTGATAAACTGAAATCTTTAGTATTATAAAAAGCGTGTATCCAAGCAATGCCATTGGTAAGTACTGTATATCCATAAAAATACTTGAGTCAGTGAAAAATGTTATATCCCAAGTATTATATCCATTAACTAACCATGCATTTTATAATAGGCTACTTTGTACTTTGGTGTATCCAAGTAGCCTAAAACTTGTAAAAGTAATACTAATGTTCGAATCAAGATTAAAAAGGTTACAAGGAAGTTTTAAGTCTGTTTCGCTTTTATTTAATTTAATTAACGTTACTTGAAAAGTTATCGTTTACCTGTATTAAGTTTTGATAACTTTAAAAAAATGGAGTAAATTCAATTTTAGTTTTGAGATGATTCGTAAAACCGCAGTTTTGCAAAAAATTAAGAAACTATAAAAACTACAAACTTTAACATTTTCAATTGCAGGAAGTACATTTTATCAGAATAATTATTTTTTTCGAATTCTGTTCTTATCAATGTTATAACACATAAATCTTTGCAGATACAAATGATTTCTTATCATTTTTTTCTATAGTCTAAGTTTTTTAGTTATTTTGAATGTAACTTATTTCGTAAAAAGTATTGTAGTAAACATTAATCAACTAAATTAAGATTGAGCTTTTAATTTGTTGAAAATAGCTTAACTATATTGTTCACTTTAATCTCCCTAAATCGTTTCTAAGCGATTGTTATATCACTTAGAACTTTAAACAGTTTTAAATTGATAGAAGTACTTAAGCTTTTATTATCTAGTTTTTTTGATACTATTTTGATTTAAATTTTATAAGTATTGCTTAAAAACATATATTCAAAAGCTACTAAGTAGTTATTAAACTTTTAATATTTACTTTGTATCCGTACTTACTTTTAAATTGTTATATTTACTTTACTTCATCTAAAAAAAGCTTTTATAATTAACTAAATAAAGATCGATGTTTTTTTTAAACATAAAAAACATAAGAAACAAAATTTATTAAAATTTTATTTACTTGCTTTAAATCTTTTTTTTTGCACTTATAAATAAAGTTTTGTTAAAAAATAACTTATGTATAAGTTTTATATCGTTTTGTTTTAAACTTAATATCATAGTGAAGTTGCTTGAACTAGATAAAAAAGTTTTACTAACAATTTTTCAGTTGCAATTTACTCACTTAAAAGTAATTAAAATTTTTTTTTATATATATACGTGCAAAAAGATAAATAAAAGTATATTTTAATTGGTTTCAAAAAATTGATCAAGTTTGTAAAGGAAAAGTTAAGCTTGCATAGTTTTAATAAGTGAGGACGAACACTAAGTCTAAAACTGCAGTGTCTATAGATATATGCTAAAATTAAGTTTGTTTAAAAAAATTGTTAAAACTATAACGTTATAACGACCAACGTTCGAAATTAGTTTAAATTTAGTATAGCACTACAATATATTTAAGATGACGTTGTTTTAGTTTACAGCAACAGTAAAACTTTTTTTATTGTTGAGCAAAAATAAAAATAAATTATAATTAAGTTTTTATACAAACACCGAAAAGATCTTTTCTATTACAGAACTCATGCATAAAATAAAGTTAAAAAGTTATTAGATAGCTTTGAGACTAGTTAGATTATCATTTAAACTCCTGGGAAGTTTTATAGTTACTGTGTGAATATCTGTTTGTTACATGTGTGCACAATTTTTTTTCTTCTTATTAAGAAGTTTTATGATCGAACCTAAAGCAAAACTCATCGTTGCCGCATTTCTCGTCACTTGGCTAGCACTTGCTGTATTCTGCCTTACGAACGTTCAAGCTCTGAAAAGGATCGCTGACAAGAGTAAAAAATTCTTTTCTTACTGTTAATTCTCATGTGTCAGCTAGCTTACTGGTTTTTTCAGTAAAGTAAGTACGGAGAAATATGAGCTGTGTAGCTAAATATACTTCAATGTTGCTTTGAATCCTTTTAATTTTTTAACTATTTTTAAGTTACGTAGTTAAAATTAAAGTATCTTTTACAAAAATATATACAACACAAGCATTTCTAATAAAACTAGTAATATTACGAGTAATTGTTATCTGTAGAGTACAAAGCTAACAAGGCATAAGTATTTACGAAGTTATATAGAAACCAGGTAATCATTAAGTAATCAAGAAATTAATAAAAGATAATAGAAATAAGTACATTTAAAATAAGTTAAGCTTACTTACATTATAATTAATCTAAAGTAAAGTAAACATCAATATTATAAAAAGAACACTCATAAAGTACTACAAAAAAAAACAGTATAGTCGAAATCTTTATGCTTACATAAAATAGGTTACTTAACAAAGTAAAATTAGCTTCTAATTTAATTGAATCAAAAACATTAATACAGGTGTTAATAATTTTAAATTTATTTAGATTATAACTATTTCTACATGTTGAACTATTAACTAAATGTTTTACATTAGATGAACATTTGGATGCAATTAAAACATTGACTAGTACTTCATCTTTCTTATCTGTAAAGCAAAAAGTCTCTACGCTTTTTCGGACATGCTTTTTTATCCTATTTCTTAAATGTCTTGTTGTTAATCCAATTTAGCTTGAAAATTTAGCAAAAAATTTTTGACTATACTGTTTCTTCGTTTTCGTAATACTTTATAAGTGTTATTTTAGTTATACTAATGTTTATCTTACTTTAAGTTAACTTTAAGTTACCTTAAATTATTTTAACTGTTACTAATTGCTTTCGTCTTTTAGTAAACTCTTGATTACTTGTTTACTGTATCAGTTTGTAAAATCTTATCTTTAGTTAGCTTTGTACTTTACTGATGAAAATTGCTCGAAATATTTCCAGTTTTGTTAAAAATGTGTATCTTGTATACCTTATTGACTAATTACTGGTCCCTTGAGTTCCAACATTTGAAAAATGGTTTAATTAACAGTAAAGTAGAGTTAAATGGTTTAATAGCAAAAGTAAAGCGAATTTCGTTAAAAACATAATTTCCAGATTTTTAATTTACAATCTTTTTCTTGAATATGTAGAGCTTTGTTAAAGTACTAAAAATGTTAAAACATAACTATACTTTGTTACAGAGATTTTAAACAATTCGCTACTTTATATGTTTAAGTGCTAAAAGTTATCTTTTACAAAAAGGTTAATACAATTTAAAAAAGAATATAGAAAATCTGACGTTTCTTTTTAAGAGTATCACTTTAGATGACAATAATTAATAAAAGCTTCAATTAATAAAACTAGCGAAGGAAGTAACTTGTTGAATAACTGAGAGAGGAAATTTACACAAAATCAGCTAAACTTAAGAGTTTTTATGCGTTTTCAATAAGTTACAATTATCACTTGTTTTTTTAATAAACTTTGACGAATTTTGAAGTAGTTAAATCTTTAACATAAGTTTCATAAATTTTCTTTAAACATTAATGCCCAAAGTTCTTAATGCTGCGTACAGTGAACAACAAAAAAATGTGCGATCAAGGGTTTACTTCATTTAAAAACATTTTTATTTTAAACGTTTTCTAAAGTAATATAAGAAAAAACCTGTAAAAAATTAAACAAAAACCTTTAATCAATCAAAAGTAAATTATTATACGCTTTGAAACTTCTTCATACATATAAAAGCTTTGCTAGATGTTATATGTGCGCATATAAATGTAACTCTTAATTTTGCAACTTAATTTAATCTGAAAGCTATCCATAAGAATATTATTCTACTTTAAATTATATAAGTAAAAGCTTTATATAAGCCAATTCGAATGTATTCACAATTTTTAGTAAAAATTGTTAATCATTTAATAATTTCAAAAGTATTAATAATAATTTAGCTTTATATTGCTAACTTTTGATTGATTATTCAATCAATATTATTTTAAATTGAAAAAAAACAACTTCATAAAAAAGTTTACTATTGTTTTTATAATTTTTATAATTTTTATTGTTTTAAAAAATTTGATCTGTGTAACTTTTTTTTTCTGTTTACAATTTAATTGTAAATTTTTTTTTTGTTCATCCTTTATGTTTATAGTTTATAGTCGTTTTTTAAAGTTTAGTTTACTGTTTTTTGTTCTGTACCGTTTACTTATCTTGCTTAAAAGTTTTTAGAAGGAATACATTTTAGAACTAAAATAGAAATAAAAAAAGTTTTTGAAGAAAAGTTGCAAAATAAATATTATTTTTAAAAACGTTATAAATCTCTTGAACAAGTATATATCGGCGTTTTTCGTTAAAATGTACGTTTATTGAACTCGCTTTGCTGTGTGTCACTTTGTAGCGTTAAAGATGTTGCTGTTCTCACAGAATTAGTGATATGTAGGCATAGCTATATAAAAATATATCTTATGAAGTTGTACATTGTCTTGTGAAGCTGCTTTTTAATAAACGTTTAATGGACTCTAAAAAAAGACTTTGAGGTCTTCATAACAATTAGTTAGTAAAAACTGTTAGTCGTTTTTCTTTTATTTTTTTAGCTTATACTTATGTAGTGGCTTATCAAAGGTATTTTAATAACACACTTTCAACCGTTAATAGTTTATTCAATAAAGTAATTAGCAGTAATACTAATTGTTCTTTTTTAATGACTTAGACTATAAATTACTTGTAAGTAGGACACACAAATTATTTATGACTATAGTATTGTAAGCTACTCGTAAGTACAGCACCTAGATCATTTAAGAGTTTAAAATCGAATATTTTAAAACAACAGTAACAACCAGTAACAACATAATATTTCAATTATATATGGTTTGGTATAAACTTATTTTAAAATTAATTTTTTAGAGCTTGCAAACTATTGTAAACAATCAGGTGAATATGTTTTATAGAGATAGTTTTATATTCTTATAAACTATAAACTTAACTAAAGTTAATAAAAGTAAAAAACAAATAGTGACGGAAACTTGTTTAAAGAAAATTGGGTAGGAATCGAATAAGCACGTAAGGACACCTTTGAACATATTTTTGACACCTTTGAACATATTTTTATCTATTTTCATTTATTTTTTATAAATTTAATTTTTTCTATAATCCTTTTATTAGTTAAAATTTTGTACTTGTTTTATTTTTACTATGACTATTAGCCCAAACCTCTAACCCTTGGTTGGTAACTTATTTTTTTCTTAATGAATTTTAATTAACTTTGTTTAATTTAATTTTCTCGACTTTTATTTATTAATACTTTTATTAGTTTTTTATCACTATTAGTCGTGAACTCGGTCGGTTACTTTTTTTTTTGTTTTTGTTTCTTATAAGTTTATCTTTTTTTCTTTAGTTTTTTATTTTATTATTTTATTCTCTTTCTTTTTACTTTGAGGCTAAATTGATCTTTTTTGCAAAATAGACCATTCGTGAAATAATGTTTTCGTGCAAAAGTTAACCCTCGTGCAAAAGTGTCATCGTGGATATTTGACCCTTTCCCATGATAATCGATAAAAACTAAAAATTAATTGAATCGATAAAAACAGCTAAACTATAACTCGAGTCCCTATAAAAAAGTTAAGTATAGAGTTTTAAAACAAATGTTAAGATTAAAATAGTTCTTAAGAAATCATATTAAAGAAATATGAGTTAAACTTTTTTGCAAAACAAAACTTATGTTAAATAAACTGTAACTAAGTTATTGTATTTTATTTAATCATTAACATGTTTCCTATTACTTTTACTGCACTTTTTTTGACCAATATTTCATAGACATTAATATAAAATGAGTTATTCCTTTTACTTGTTTCTGTTATGTTTTTTAACCACTGTAAAGTGCATGTATATCTTTGTATTTTTATTAAGCAAACTAGTTTTTTTTTTTTTATATTGTTTTAAATAAAAAGTTTTATAAAAATAAATAAATATGTTTGTCATAAGAGTTTTATAATTTCGATTGCTAAATTACATTCATCTTAACAATTTACAATAAATATCAGTTTTATTAAGTGTAACTTTGTCATGTAACTTTAATTAAGCACCATCAATACTTTATGGTAGAAAATTATTTAGATTGTAATATAATATTTAAAACTTAACTTAACACAGTCAGTATCTTTTTGAGTACGCATTTTTGACACTAAAAAGTGTGAAATCAAGTGGAAGAATAATTACTAAATTTATTTTCGTCTAAAACTAAAACTAATAAAATAATTCATTGATACTAAATAAACATTTTGTGTGCACTCAAAAACAACAATAAACTTATAAAACAACTATAAGAGAAAATGAGATATAAATTTATACTAAATAAAATAGTTAAATTATAATGAAAATACATTTTATCACTAAAGTTTCAGAATTTGAAGTGTAAAGCTTGCTTAATATATGTTTTGTCAAAATTTGAAAGTACTTTAAACTAATTACGTCTCAAATGTCCAATACTTAAGCAACAGTAAAAGTGTTAATAAATGTATCAAATTGATAGATGTTGGATCAATAAGTTTTTAATTTTTTTAGTGACTAAGATTGTCTTAGCTTAAATAACTTAAAATAGTCAGTTGACATCTCAAATAACTAAATTTGAAAGGTATTATTTTCGTTTTATCATGTTTAATTTTGAAGCACTTTACATTTTACTAACAGTTTACTTACTTTAAAAACTAAGGAACATATACTAACAACAGCTTTTTAAAGTATTTATTTTAGCTAAATACAAATAAAGTTGCCGAAATTTCAGTTTTATTTAATTAACCATTTATTGCTGCTTTAATTATGGTACTTACCTAACATGCTATATCAAATGTTTTTTTAAATAAAACATTAACTTAACTGACCGAATGAGCAATTTGTTTTGTTTTTGTTTGCTAAAATCGCCTTGTTTTGATTTACTTATTACACATTAACTTTAATTATAAGATAAAACAAATCAGTCGTTATTCAACTTTATTAACTGAAATTGCACAACGTAAAAACAAAATACAAAACAGAAGCCAGACTAAAATTTGTTTAACTAAATTTGAAGGGACAACATAGAACTTTTACAACATTCAAATTATACAACTCATTCGTTTTACAATGAACTAACTCTTCCCATGAACAAAGTCTGGGTTTTGTATGAAATAATAAAAACAAATGGACGATTGACTTTAAATGGAATAAGCTTCTCAGCTGCAAAAGTTGTAACCTTACGACCAATACGCTGCTTCGTTGCTGTTAGGGGATTAGCTTTAGTTTCACCTTGGTTAATTTCAATAGTAGCTTTAAGAACTGCATTTGAAACATACAGCCTTTGATCTGGTTTAAAAGACTCTTCAGAAATGGAGGAAAAATTTGCTTTTTGCTCATCAAAAGCGTTGTAATTTTAAACCTACGTAAAACAATCCTTTAAGTTTGCCTCGGTATCGATTTTGAATTTAGGAATTTCTAAATGGATAAACTTTTGTTTATATTTAGTATTGTCTTTAATTTGCTCAATAGTTGTGGCGTCTAATTCATTTATTACTTGATCCAAACAAATATTTTCATCAGGTAGTAATACAATCATACTGAAATTTTGTTCATCGTAAGGAATTTTAACACATTTAAATAATTTATTATCAGCAGAATAAAATTTGTAGCTTTTTTCTCGTACCATCATTTTCACATTAGAAGGATTTTCTCCTTTTGAATTGTAAAATTTTGCATCTATAGTGCTATATAGGCTAATCTGATTGAACCAATCACTTTTAAATAAAGTGCAATTTACAAGAACACATGTAGTGTTTTCGCCCAATTCAGTTGACAAACATTTTATTTCTCCGTTTAAACTATCTGACACCATTTTGTTAATATCCGCTATGGAATCTTTTAAATCATTTTGATAGTCGAGGTTTCTAACTTGGCAGCCGTAGGCTGTTTCAATTTTCCATTTGTACGTATCACATATCTCAAAAACTTTTGATGGGTATATGCAGTTAACAACTCCAAATTTTACAGTGTTAGTATGGTTTTTGAACAATATTGAGTTTGGCTTTCCAAAATTATCATCATCTTTTCCGAAACCCAACACTTGTTCAATCTGTTCTTTAGTTTTTTATCAGAACCTAGCAGTAATGAAGAAAGAGCAAGTGATACGCTCATTGGAGAAATAAAAAAATTTTCATTTTTTTTTCGAGTTTTCACTAAACTTTTTAAAGAAGTTTATGTCAAATGAATTGGAATTCATACTGGTTTATATATTTTACTGTTGAAAAATATCTAGTACATATTTGATTTTAAATAAAATTATTTATTGACAAACAAATACTTTAAGTGAATACTAGCTTTTATATGATAGTAGTTCTGTTGGTTTGACAAATTTAATAATCACTCAGACTTACCAAACTGCTAAACCATGACTTTAGATAAGTTAGTTGCTAGATATGATAAGAAGCCTTATAAAATCTGGATTAAAGCAAAAAAAATTTAAGCTATAAAAAACGAATCATTTTAAAAAATTAACCTTTCTACGTTAGTTAGAAAATAAGCAAACAAGAAACAAATGAAGCATTTTATTTAGTGCCCTTTCAGTTTGTATTTTAATTAAATACAACATTTTTAGCTAAAATTTGATTAATAAACTTAAATAAGTTGTATAGCGCAAAAGTTTTTATATATGTATTTTTTTCAGTAATTTAGTGAAAACTAAGTTATGCAGTAAAATGTAAAGTACTTATAACCATATTGCAAAGAATATTTTTACTAGATTTTACACCAGTTATGTTAGTACTTAATGAGTAGTTATTTTGAAAACATTAGTAAAGTATCATATAAAAAAATCTTACGCTAGTGTAGTAAATTTGACTAAATTAATTAATTTATGTATGGATATCATAACTCATCAGTCAATTAGAACATTCAAGTGTTGTATACCTAATATTAATATAAAAGACAATATGAGCATATAAAAAAACACAGTTGTATTCTAATTCAATTTCTATCATATTTTATTCTAAAAGGTATTACATAGTAATATTACATAAAGCCGCTAGTTTTAAAATAGTTTGCAGTTAAAAAATAAATATTTTAAATGTTTTAAAACAGTTATAATAGAAAAAAACTATTTAAAATATGTATTTTAAATGAAAGAAATTTTCTAGAACTATAATATTTAGAAATAACATTGAGTAAGTAAGAATTGAATATAGTAAAGTTTGTTTACTTGGTATTCTAACCTAAAATTGATAATTCGTGTTAGAAAACCACAATTTTAACATATACTTGTATACTTGAACTTTTTTAGAAAATAGATTTTCGACAGATATATAGTTATTTGCATATAACCATAATCTTTGCTATCTAAATTATGTTTTATTTAAAGTCGTCTAACCAAAGTAAAAAACAGAAACACAAAATAATTACAAACCACTTAACAGTTATTTAAACTTTAAATGTAATAATTTTCAAACTGACTTTAAGATTACTTTTGTTTAAAACTATTAAGTTCTATTTGTATTTAGACTAGCTTGTTCTAATTTAATTGAAATATATCATTACTAGTTTTATTGTTTAACAACTTACTAAACAAAAGTTCATTTGAACTCTTCAAAAGTTAAAAAAGGTTCAGTTATGAATTTTTTTATTTTGGTTTTTTTTTGTTATAAGAACAAAATGTTTAATTGATTTAATAGTTAAAATGCAAAGTTAAATAATAAAAAGCTAAACATTTTTACGAATGAGTTTATAGTAATGACCACCGTGTAAAACTCCGTGTAAAAAACAAGTTTGCACAAATGCACGCAGAAACTAGCTTCTTTATTAAAACAAATACTTTTCAAAACCAAGGAAACCGACAGTAAAATTTTGACAATGGAGTTGTTATGGTATATTTTAGATTTCTGAAACAAAATACATACTGTCGTAATTTGTTTTGGTTGACAAAAAATTCAACTTTTAAAATAAAATAGAGACATGTTGGTAAAATACTTCGATTATTTTAAGTTTTTAAAAGTAAAATCGTAGAAAAAATGACAAGAATTTAAAACAATGCAAAAATTTAAACTAACAAATTAGTTATTTTAAAAACAATTGTTTTAATCTTAGTTTTGCAAAATAACTTTAAACAATTTAATATAATCAAAAAATGTATATAACTAAGAATTATTAAAATTTTTTGATAATACTACCATGTTAGTTTAATACGACTTTTTTATAATTTGTGTATGAATAATTCAACAAATATATTAAGAATATTAAGTTTACTGCATTTAAAAACAATAAAAAACTTTTGTAGTATAAACATAATATAAAGCAAGCATTATGTTAAAAACTAATTGAGGCTAACTAAATTTTTAGACAACCCTTAAACTTATCTCTAACTTTGCATATAAAATTTTAAAGTTAAAACAACCGAAAAAAAAATATTCTCGAATATTAAAGGTAATTAGATACATTACATAAACAATAATTGAATTAAATCAAAATTAACAACGTACTACTCCGACAACGGAATTTACCAAAGTAAGTATTCATTCTTTTATATTATTTTAAAACACATATACTAAAATAAAATCTAAATTTTTAAACAACGGCCCTGCAATATGCTATCAAAAACTAGCTTTAAAGCGGTTTACAACAGCAGTTAGTAGAAGTGAGTCAGTGCTTGTTATTGTGTTGAAAAAATCGTTATGATAACATTATTATAGCAGATGTTTAGTAGTATTTTTTAATTTGTCACTATTGGTGTTAATTTATTTTTGAAGCTATTAAATAATTTATGCGGTATTATTTTTCGCTTCGTAATTTTACAAAACCTAACCATCAATAAACGTAACTTAGTTCTTAGTTCTGGAAATAATGTAATAATAGTATATATAATTTAATGTATATATCATACACAGTATGCATGTACAGTGTTATTACTTAGATATATATAACTTTTTTTTTTATATTAAAACAACAGGTTTGTTCGGCCGTTTCGTATATGAGACATATTACCTCAATACTTATCAGTAAAGCTATATATATACACAGTATAAGACACAATGATAATACATAGTACAGTGTACGTCGTAGAAAAAAATTTATTAATATTGGAAAATAAAATTTAGATATCTAACTAGTTCTTTTATTCGGTAGTTCAGCCTCAGTCTATCAACCACCTAGCAAACCAATAGCTGAACATTTTATTTACTTAGTCAAGTATTTCGTCAATTATGAATACTAACTACTCAGTGCCATGGCAAAACAGTATGTTGTTTTTAATTTGTTTGTCTAATATAGGTGTTATATGACAAAATTTTTGCTGTGCTTGTAATCTTAAACTAAAGTTGACTCTTCATTCAATTACAGAAAATAGTTGAAATCTTTTTTGATTAATATTTCAAAAACAATATTTTTTTTTTCTTTTAACAAATATAATATTCTGATATAATGTTAGAACATAACAACTGAAAACAGAACTATATTTGATTAAGGTTTAAATTGTTCTTACTTTATGGTTGGTAAATCAGTTTTTCTTTTTAAAATTGTTTTTTCCAACTTCAATAGTTGAAATATCAAAAAATTTTACACTTCAAAAATATCTCATGTCAGATTCCCGAAAACTCTTGTTACAACAATTAGTTTGAAGTGGCTGAATCATAACTCTCGGTTCCAAGCCAGACAGATGTGATTGGAAAAAATCCTTTAAAATCAATAAATGAAAGATCCCTTCAAAAATACAGCACCAGCTTTAACTCTGGGTCCACCTGATCTTTCAGCAAACTTATACACTGGATGAGTTTCTGGCATGAACAGTTAGTTATTATTGTTAACCTTAAATATGCTTAATTACAAAAAAAAACCTAACGTCACAAAAAAAAAGTCTGAGCAATTTTTATATATACTTGTTTCAAAAAAATAAAAATACACTGTAAAATATTGTGAAAAAATCAGTGAAATTTAAACTTTCTTGAGATTAACTTGAAAACTATCACTTAAAAATTTACTGGATAGACTTAAAAAATTCAACGCTTTAAACAACAAGAATTGTTATCGTTGCTTAACCCAAATACCAAACTTATCAATAACGCAATAACATCATATAAATAAGTTTCTTAGCAAAACAGAGTTTGTCGTATTGTTACTTATACTTTTGTAAATTTTTATTAACCTCAGCCAGTATTTTTAGTAAATATGATAGATTACTTATATATGTTAAAAAACATTGTTCTCTTTTAGACGTTTAAGTTTAGTGTAAAAATATATGTTTACTGTAAAAAACTCAAATTTTGAAATACATTCATTTAAAACACTAATCTAGGCTAAATTTTCAGACATACAAAAAGAGTTAATCAATGCTTAGTCCGAACCTTTCAAAGTTTGCAGCTAGTAAAAAGAATGGTGATAGTGGAAATATTTCTGGTGTAAAAGTTCCTATTTAAAACACAGATCAGTCAGAGGCAGCTAGTATACTGTCTGGCATCAAAACTCTTTCATTTGATAACCCTCCTTCAGTAATCACAAAATATAAACCCAAACTCTAGTTCATTTGAAACTAAAAAACGTTGTTAAATATAAAATTGAACACAGAAGTTTTTTATTTGTACGCAGCTGTTGAAGAAAACAATTATGGTGAGCTATAAATATACAAGTTTCTTATAACTTGTTTTTTTTTATTTATTGCTGACACACTTTTTATATGCTCAAAATTTCACTGAGCTGTTTGAAAAACATGAGTGTTCGACTACATGATTTTTGAAAAATTACAAATTATATTTTTGAATTTATTTGCAAAGGCAAAATGTAGTTTGCAGTATCACTTTATCGCTACTTAAAGTATACTTTTAAAGGTATGTTTACAATGAAGCAATAAAAAAGTTCTAATATTGGTCAGTTTAAATTTTGAAATATTTTAGTACTTAAGTTAATAATCTGATAAATCTTTACAAATCCCAATTTGAAGTGTTGAAAAACCTGTTTGTTTTTGCTGTTTTAAAGTTATTGAAAATAAACCAAACTTTAAACAACAGTTTCAACACCTGCTGCACAACAACGTGATTTAGGAAAAAAAATCGTTTGAAACAATTTTAAATGTGTTTTGTAATCGAACGACTTAGAGATAATTGATATTTTAATCTGTAAACAAGTTTAAAAAGGATTTTAATATTAAGATAAGATGTATTTTTAATATCGTATTTGAAATATATATAAGGATTTCCCAAATTTTTTTTTATTAAGACACCCTTTTTAAGAAATTAAAATGCATTTGCTCGCTCCAACAACATTTAACAAAAAAGCTAACATCAAATACGCCCAAGACCTTATTTTTACTCTTAATCGTCAGCTCAAGAATACCTAGTGTTATTTTCAAATTATGACAAGCTCATAGCCCCTTTGCTGCTTATGGCCAACTAAGTTTTTGTAATGGCCCACTTCTTGAAACCCTGATATATATAAATTAAAAAATATACTTTGTAAGTTCTTAGTTGTAGTTATAAAAGTATAAATACAATTTCAAAATTTTTGTGGTAATACAGTTATAAGTACAAGAATACCTAATTTTTACATTCAAACGTTATGTAGAAAAATTAATCAGCTGAAAAATTGTAGCAGACATGTAATATTTTTTTATGAATACTTTATGTTCGAAAATTCCATTTTTTTGCACAATAATTCCACCTTTTGGCTTTAAAAACAACTTTACTTATTAAGCCACTAATAAATAAGTTTTTAAAAAAGTTTATTTTATTTAAGTATTTTAATAGCATTTAAGCTTGAAATGGTAATACTAACAAATAAAAAACTATATTTATTTTAGATTAAGAAAACAAAATATTTAAAACTTTTTATATGTAATTTTAAATATAAATTAAAATTTGTTGGTAAATTTATCCATTAATAATTTACATAGTCTAAAATATTTTATATGTACTTCCAGTTAAAATGTGCAAATATTTCCTTTTAGAAGACTACCAGTTTTAGCTTCTTGTTTCGGGTTACTACTCGTTTTATAACTTTAGTGTACATATATTCGCGCAAAAAAAATTAAGTAAAAATATTATAATAATTCAGTTTCTAGTTATATAAAAGTTTTGATTTTACAAATTAATTTTTAAAGCGTACTTTAGTTGTCATTTAACTACAAAAATTTCTTGTTGCTTTTGGTTATAATGATTAGACTATTGCATTGCAAAACTTATTTGAGTACATTATTATGCCTCTTAAAGTTATTTAATGCTTTTTAATTTAAATATTTTTTTATTCGCGAATATATTGTTTAAATCTTGTTTTTTTATCTTTAGTTACATAAATGTATTTTCTACATAAATTTTAGTTTAATCTCTAAACCTATAAACAAGTATTATATAAACAAAAACTATTTGTTAATCTTCTGCTATAATAATGATCGAAAAAATGAAATTTCTAATAATTTAGATTTATACCTTAAAAGAAGTTTTACAATTCTACTTAAGACTGATTAATAAAACATAAAGTTTAAAAGTTAAAAATAGATCGTGTTTAAAAAATAAAGTTGAAGTAAAACTTTCAAATATAAGTTTAATCATCTTTAAATGTTTGATTTATTACAACTATACAATTTTTCTATTTATTCATTTAACTCTTGACTTAAAACAAATAAATTCGTAGTTGTCGTAAATAAAACTATTATTCAAAAATCTTTATTTTAACCAATAACCAGATTTTATATAGTTGATTAGTTGGTAATTCAACTAACTATTAAACAAATGAAAAATGTTTTCCTATAAAATAACGAAAAATATTTTTTGTAATTTTCATAATTTGAGCAGAAAATTTTACAATAATCATATCTAAATTTCTACTTTATACAATTAAGCTTAAATATAGTGATGTTGATATTTTAAAAACTTAATAACGCTTCATCAAAATGAGTTCTAATTAGTATTCAAAACAAATACCGTACTGCTTAAAAGTTAATAAAATCAAGTTAACAAGGCTGTTATGCATAACTACAAAACCTTTCTTAGAAAAATAGTAACGTCAATATATAAAAAAAAAACACTATGTTATACATAACTTAGTATACAACAACAATAAGGTCTAAAAAAGGGCTATGCAACGCTTTTCAATCAACGGGCTGGATCTGGAAAAATTTAGTTTTTTGCGGGCCGGTGCATTTTAAATTATTGGTTTACCGAATTCAGTATTTGGATTAAGCCGAATGATGACTTTTTAGATCCGAATCCGACTAGATGCTAATTCTAAGTCGTGATCCGGATCCGGTCGAATTCTAATTTAAATAAAATTTTCTGATCTGGCCGAAGTCTAGTTTTATAAATACAGTTAACCATTTTTTTTGACCCTTCAAATTCACAAAATTTTTATATTTTTACATTCTCGTAAGAAAACTATACTTAACGTACAAAAATGTAAAAGTTATTTATATAGTAATTAAGAGTAAGTCTAACAAAGTAAATAATCAAAAAATTACGATTGTTAGTAACTGAGATTTATTTATGAAATAGACGGCCCAAAAAATTGTACAACTTAAGAAAACACTTAATAACTGAAACGAATTGATATAAAAACAAAATAATTCAAAACATATAATTTTAAGATAAAATAGAAAATTCAGTCTTTTTGTGTTTTTTTCTACTTTTACAGCGATCTTTGAACCCAAGTTATTTGGAAAATGAGCAAAGATGACATCTAATTGTTCAGAAAGTTTTGTTAAATTTTTTGACAACTCTACTGAGTTGGCTTTTGCTTTAGCCATGTTCAATTTATCCAATCCACCGAGAAATGATTTTCTATAACTACCAACATTACTGTTCCAATAAATAATGATTTCTTTAAGTTTTTGTTTTGTTGGTTTATCGGCAAGACTTTTAGTTAAAGTGATTAATTTTTCAAAAGCTTTTAAAAATCTTTCACAAAAGCAACATAAACCGACTATTATATCATAAATATGTACTAGTTTTTGTCTTGATTTTGGTTCTTTCTTAGATAAAATATAGTTTTTTTTGAAATCATTGACTACGTCTTTTAATACTGTTCGTAATGTACTTGTAAATTCTAAATAAGGCTTTGAATCATTCAGATTAGTTGCCCAGTCGTATAAATCGTCTAAACCTTTAAACAATTCAAATTTAGCCTCATATAACTGACTTAAATATTTTTCCTCATTTATTTTGAGTAAACTAATTTTTTCAAGCAAAGTGTCAGAGTTATCCATAATGTTATCTAACAAATCATAAAATTCCTTCTGTACTTCGTTATATCTTTGTAAAAGTTCTGATAAATTACAATCTTTCAAATAACATAATGGTATGTCAACATTGTCTTCATCACGCTGGCTTTTTTCTATAAGTTTATCTTTTTGTATAAATTTTGATGCTTGGTTTGAGCTAATAAAATCATAATTCGGAAAATTTTTATTAGTAAATTCAAAAATTTGTTCTTGGACTTGGCTTTGAATGGTGGGATTATTTGTGGGAACGTGATATTTTAAAATATTTTCTTCGTTATTTCTCTTAGGATTATTAGGGTTTTCGGATAAAACATCAATATTTTGATTCTGTTGTCCCAAAAAATCTTTACTTTTATGTTCATTAGACTGTTGGAAATTATCAACAATATTTCGACTCTGTTGATATAAAGTCATGACTGTGTTTACTTCGTAAGTATTAATGTTAAGGGTAGATTCTGAAATATTTCCATCAACTTCGCTTTTCACTCTACGATTTTCCGAAGCCCCATCATCTGCGTTCTCGGAATTTTCAATTGGATTTTTATCAACATTTTCTTTACAAACATCTGCATCGAATAATCTTTTTATTGAACAATTTTTAAAGACACCTTGCTCCATTTTCCTATTAAATTCAAACGTTTGTTCAAGTGCTTTGTTTTGAACCGTGAGTGTTGTTGAAATATTGTATTTTACTTTATTTTCTGAATAAATTCTTTCATGAATACTTACATGCTCATTTTTATTAGACACATCAGAATTTTGACTTTTCTGTTTAAAAAACAAGTTTTTATTTACTTTGTTTCTATTAATAACAGATGTTGTTACTGAAATATTTCTTACAACTTTTTTATTTACGCTTTGATTCTTTGGGATACCAAAATCTATCACATTTCTTTTAACAGCTGCCAATTCTTTGTTATTTTCTTTACAATCATCTATATCAGGTATGTCCTCTTTTGGATAATTATCAGAGACAACTTTTAATTTTTCTTGACGAGATGATGTAACTAAACGAGATACAAACTGACTAATGCCATAACAAACTGCTGATCCAACAAAAACTAATGCTAATTTGCTAATGCTGACATCTAATTTCAATGATACCTTAATCATTGTAAAGCATACAAATACCTGTTTAGAAATCATGATATTTGAAAACAAAGTACTTATATAGTATTAAAGTGACTAAGTTAAAATTTTTAGCTGTATATGAGTTTTTAAAATATTTAAAAACTTCTAAACACCATAAACCATAATGCTGCTCATGGCCCACTAATTTTCTGTAATGGCCCTCAAGGGGGCCACTTTGCTTTATTTTGGTTTATTCGCTCTAAATTTTCAACTGAAATACTATTGTCTGTATCTATAAGTATTATAAAAAACAGTTGTCATATGTGGATAAGATATTTTTATATTGATACTTTAAATTTTTTTATTGCATGTTTGAAAAGTTTTAAATATTATAGAGCTACAAGTTAATAATCTCTATTAGTTCTATAAATTCTCAAGTTAAATCATTGTTGCGCTTTCAGAGTTTAAATATTTTTTCTAAATTATTTTCTTTTGTATAATCATTTATACTTAGTATAATTTTTATTTAACATTTTTTGATAATTAAGTAGTTTTATACCCATGATGTAAAACATAGTTTTTTATAAAATACACATTTAAACTTGTGATTTCAAGTTAGATTTAAAAAGTTTTTTCACATATTTAACAAATGCAAATGATAAACTTTGCAAAAAGTCTCGAAATTAATACATGTTAAGTAGACTTAATATAAAACACTGTGTTTAGTTTTAAAAATTTTCCAGCAGTAGTATCAAAAAAAAAACTTATTGCCAGGGATTTATTAACACTGAACACATTGTTTTTTTACAAAATGTTATACGAAGATAATTAAAACTAATTATTATATATGGAATTAAACATGATATGACAATAAAAACACTGTCTTAATTCTCTACAAAGCAAAAAATATTTAAAATTACTGGTAATTTTAAACTAACTTTTGTTTTGAAATAACTTAATACCAAATAGTT